>NW_026044000.1:0-206142 GCF_937001465.1 Orcinus orca
AGAACTGAGACATATTTCAACACGTCTCCCGATCACACGGTTGATCATACTCTGGGTTCCACATGCATGTTTTAGCTGAAGGAAGAATCCCTTAAACCTGGAGAGTTGAGACCCGTGGAATGGGTACCATGCAATATGACTTCAAAGGGTCTTCATTTGCTCACCAAAACTCTCCAATCCTATCACTGCTGCGTTTTTGCCCCTGTACTCACGATTGATTCACTTTCAGAGACATAGCAATCCATAGGTTTTAAGATACTTACTAGTCAGGTACATTATTAGGCGTTTAATATGGGGTTTTGAGTCCATTTCGTTGAGCAAGGAGTAGCTCTTGTCTATTCCATATTTGGCTTAAGGAACTTTATCTGTGCTCATTTCAATCTCTGGTTTTATGCAGCACCCCAACTCACCTTTCCCCTTAAGCAAGCATAAGTTGATTTTCTAAATTTGGGACCATGTTCTGTTTTGAAATTCAGTTCCTGTGTAGCCAAGTTTACATTCCGTGTATTAGTGATATCTTATGATGTTTCTTTTTCTGTGTGACTTATTTCAGTTAGAATCATCATACCTGAATCCACTCATTATGCTGCTATGGGCCTGATGACATAGATGTCATTGCTGAGTGATATTGCATTGTACGTAAGTACCACAAATTCTTTATCCATTTTTCGCTTTATGCGATATTGAACTTGTACCGTAAACGAGTTTCTTGTAAACAGAGCCATCCCAAACTTTGGGGTGGCTGTGTCTTTTTGATTTTAATTTCCCTAAGCTATAGGACCATAAGTGGAAGTGCCCTAGGCTTTGTTGCTTTGTTTTTTAGATGTTTCAGGAAACACCATACACTTCTCCTGAGTGGCTGTTGGCAATTTACATCCCGCCCATCAGCATAACAAGGCTCCCAGTTCTCCATGGCCTGTCCTGCCTTTCTGGATTTTACACTTTTTTCAGATGGCCCTTTTGACGGGGGGGAAGTGAGACTTCATTGTAGTGCAGATTTCCTTTGCAAGCTTGCTTGGTTGGCCAAAAAGGGCGTATGCGTTTTTTCCTGAATATATTCAGGAAAAAACGCATACGCCCTTTTTGGCCAAGTGCATCATTGTCGACCTTCTGCCTCTTTTCCTATGCTTTAAATGCAATTCCAGTCTACCTCCTGAAATCGGTTTCCTGCAATTCTGCCCGGCTTTCAAGTCCTCTTGGCAGCATTACTTCAGTATATTTTTGGATGATAGCTGTCATTTATAACTCTGCAGGTTTGTGAATTACAGTGCCCCTGAGCTCCTTTCTTCAACTCGCTTTCTTGTGAGCTGGCCGCAACACCGCAGGATTGCTTCAGGCCCTAATCTGGTTCCGGCATGGCACGCTGAGCCTTTGGTTAATTCCTCTTCCTGGTGGGAAATGAGAGTTAAATTTTCCCGTCCAGACACCTCCAGCTAGTCTCTCATTGGTTCTCCCTATTCCTGTTCATCTTCCGCGGAATTTGCAAACTGGGCCAAACAGGAGGTTAAAGGCACTGACTCTCCAAGTCGGGAGAGTGTTAGTAAAGCATCTGGAATGTTGCACCCGAGTACCAGGGGACGAGAACTGAGACATATTTCAACACGTCTCCCGATCACACGGTTGATCATACTCTGGGTTCCACATGCATGTTTTAGCTGAAGGAAGAATCCCTTAAACCTGGAGAGTTGAGACCCGTGGAATGGGTACCATGCAATATGACTTCAAAGGGTCTTCATTTGCTCACCAAAACTCTCCAATCCTATCACTGCTGCGTTTTTGCCCCTGTACTCACGATTGATTCACTTTCAGAGACATAGCAATCCATAGGTTTTAAGATACTTACTAGTCAGGTACATTATTAGGCGTTTAATATGGGGTTTTGAGTCCATTTCGTTGAGCAAGGAGTAGCTCTTGTCTATTACATATTTGGCTTAAGGAACTTTATCTGTGCTCATTTCAATCTCTGGTTTTATGCAGCACCCCAACTCACCTTTCCCCTTAAGCAAGCATAAGTTGATTTTCTAAATTTGGGACCATGTTCTGTTTTGAAATTCAGTTCCTGTGTAGCCAAGTTTACATTCCGTGTATTAGTGATATCTTATGATGTTTCTTTTTCTGTGTGACTTATTTCAGTTAGAATCATCATACCTGAATCCACTCATTATGCTGCTATGGGCCTGATGACATAGATGTCATTGCTGAGTGATATTGCATTGTACGTAAGTACCACAACTTCTTTATCCATTTTTCGCTTTATGCGATATTGAACTTGTACCGTAAATGAGTTTCTTGTAAACAGAGCCATCCCAAACTTTGGGGTGGCTGTGTCTTTTTGATTTTAATTTCCCTAAGCTATAGGACCATAAGTGGAAGTGCCCTAGGCTTTGTTGCTTTGTTTTTTAGATGTTTCAGGAAACACCATACACTTCTCCTGAGTGGCTGTTGGCAATTTACATCCCGCCCATCAGCATAACAAGGCTCCCAGTTCTCCATGGCCTGTCCTGCCTTTCTGGATTTTACACTTTTTTCAGATGGCCCTTTTGACGGGGGGAAGTGAGACTTCATTGTAGTGCAGATTTCCTTTGCAAGCTTGCTTGGTTGGCCAAAAAGGGCGTATGCGTTTTTTCCTGAATATATTCAGGAAAAAACGCATACGCCCTTTTTGGCCAAGTGCATCATTGTCGACCTTCTGCCTCTTTTCCTATGCTTTAAATGCAATTCCAGTCTACCTCCTGAAATCGGTTTCCTGCAATTCTGCCCGGCTTTCAAGTCCTCTTGGCAGCATTACTTCAGTATATTTTTGGATGATAGCTGTCATTTATAACTCTGCAGGTTTGTGAATTACAGTGCCCCTGAGCTCCTTTCTTCAACTCGCTTTCTTGTGAGCTGGCCGCAACACCGCAGGATTGCTTCAGGCCCTAATCTGGTTCCGGCATGGCACGCTGAGCCTTTGGTTAATTCCTCTTCCTGGTGGGAAATGAGAGTTAAATTTTCCCGTCCAGACACCTCCAGCTAGTCTCTCATTGGTTCTCCCTATTCCTGTTCATCTTCCGCGGAATTTGCAAACTGGGCCAAACAGGAGGTTAAAGGCACTGACTCTCCAAGTCGGGAGAGTGTTAGTAAAGCATCTGGAATGTTGCACCCGAGTACCAGGGGACGAGAACTGAGACATATTTCAACACGTCTCCCGATCACACGGTTGATCATACTCTGGGTTCCACATGCATGTTTTAGCTGAAGGAAGAATCCCTTAAACCTGGAGAGTTGAGACCCGTGGAATGGGTACCATGCAATATGACTTCGAAGGGTCTTCATTTGCTCACCAAAACTCTCCAATCCTATCACTGCTGCGTTTTTGCCCCTGTACTCACGATTGATTCACTTTCAGAGACATAGCAATCCATAGGTTTTAAGATACTTACTAGTCAGGTACATTATTAGGCGTTTAATATGGGGTTTTGAGTCCATTTCGTTGAGCAAGGAGTAGCTCTTGTCTATTCCATATTTGGCTTAAGGAACTTTATCTGTGCTCATTTCAATCTCTGGTTTTATGCAGCACCCCAACTCACCTTTCCCCTTAAGCAAGCATAAGTTGGTTTTCTAAATTTGGGACCATGTTCTGTTTTGAAATTCAGTTCCTGTGTAGCCAAGTTTACATTCCGTGTATTAGTGATATCTTATGATGTTTCTTTTTCTGTGTGACTTATTTCAGTTAGAATCATCATACCTGAATCCACTCATTATGCTGCTATGGGCCTGATGACATAGATGTCATTGCTGAGTGATATTGCATTGTACGTAAGTACCACAACTTCTTTATCCATTTTTCGCTTTATGCGATATTGAACTTGTACCGTAAACGAGTTTCTTGTAAACAGAGCCATCCCAAACTTTGGGGTGGCTGTGTCTTTTTGATTTTAATTTCCCTAAGCTATAGGACCATAAGTGGAAGTGCCCTAGGCTCTGTTGCTTTGTTTTTTTAGATGTTTCAGGAAACACCATACACTTCTCCCGAGTGGCTGTTGGCAAGTTACATCCTGCCCATCAGCATAACAAGGCTCCCAGTTCTCCATGGCCTGTCCTGCCTTTCTGGATTTTACACTTTTTTCAGATGGCCCTTTTGACGGGGGGGGGGGAAGTGAGACTTCATTGTAGTGCAGATTTCCTTTGCAAGCTTGCTTGGTTGGCCAAAAAGGGCGTATGCGTTTTTTCCTGAATATATTCAGGAAAAAACGCATACGCCCTTTTTGGCCAAGTGCATCATTGTCGACCTTCTGCCTCTTTTCCTATGCTTTAAATGCAATTCCAGTCTACCTCCTGAAATCGGTTTCCTGCAATTCTGCCCGGCTTTCAAGTCCTCTTGGCAGCCTTACTTCAGTATATTTTTGGATGATAGCTGTCATTTATAACTCTGCAGGTTTGTGAATTACAGTGCCCCTGAGCTCCTTTCTTCAACTCGCTTTCTTGTGAGCTGGCCGCAACACCGCAGGATTGCTTCAGGCCCTAATCTGGTTCCGGCATGGCACGCTGAGCCTTTGGTTAATTCCTCTTCCTGGTGGGAAATGAGAGTTAAATTTTCCCGTCCAGACACCTCCAGCTAGTCTCTCATTGGTTCTCCCTATTCCTGTTCATCTTCCACGGAATTTGCAAACTGGGCCAAAGAGGAGGTTAAAGGCACTGACTCTCCAAGTCGGGAGAGTGTTAGTAAAGCATCTGGAATGTTGCACCCGAGTACCAGGGGACGAGAACTGAGACATATTTCAACACGTCTCCCGATCACACGGTTGATCATACTCTGGGTTCCACATGCATGTTTTAGCTGAAGGAAGAATCCCTTAAACCTGGAGAGTTGAGACCCGTGGAATGGGTACCATGCAATATGACTTCAAAGGGTCTTCATTTGCTCACCAAAACTCTCCAATCCTATCACTGCTGCGTTTTTGCCCCTGTACTCACGATTGATTCACTTTCAGAGACATAGCAATCCATAGGTTTTAAGATACTTACTAGTCAGGTACATTATTAGGCGTTTAATATGGGGTTTTGAGTCCATTTCGTTGAGCAAGGAGTAGCTCTTGTCTATTCCATATTTGGCTTAAGGAACTTTATCTGTGCTCATTTCAATCTCTGGTTTTATGCAGCACCCCAACTCACCTTTCCCCTTAAGCAAGCATAAGTTGGTTTTCTAAATTTGGGACCATGTTCTGTTTTGAAATTCAGTTCCTGTGTAGCCAAGTTTACATTCCGTGTATTAGTGATATCTTATGATGTTTCTTTTTCTGTGTGACTTATTTCAGTTAGAATCATCATACCTGAATCCACTCATTATGCTGCTATGGGCCTGATGACATAGATGTCATTGCTGAGTGATATTGCATTGTACGTAAGTACCACAACTTCTTTATCCATTTTTCGCTTTATGCGATATTGAACTTGTACCGTAAACGAGTTTCTTGTAAACAGAGCCATCCCAAACTTTGGGGTGGCTGTGTCTTTTTGATTTTAATTTCCCTAAGCTATAGGACCATAAGTGGAAGTGCCCTAGGCTCTGTTGCTTTGTTTTTTAGATGTTTCAGGAAACACCATACACTTCTCCCGAGTGGCTGTTGGCAAGTTACATCCCGCCCATCAGCATAACAAGGCTCCCAGTTCTCCATGGCCTGTCCTGCCTTTCTGGATTTTACACTTTTTTCAGATGGCCCTTTTGACGGGGGGGGGAAGTGAGACTTCATTGTAGTGCAGATTTCCTTTGCAAGCTTGCTTGGTTGGCCAAAAAGGGCGTATGCGTTTTTTCCTGAATATATTCAGGAAAAAACGCATACGCCCTTTTTGGCCAAGTGCATCATTGTCGACCTTCTGCCTCTTTTCCTATGCTTTAAATGCAATTCCAGTCTACCTCCTGAAATCGGTTTCCTGCAATTCTGCCCGGCTTTCAAGTCCTCTTGGCAGCCTTACTTCAGTATATTTTTGGATGATAGCTGTCATTTATAACTCTGCAGGTTTGTGAATTACAGTGCCCCTGAGCTCCTTTCTTCAACTCGCTTTCTTGTGAGCTGGCCGCAACACCGCAGGATTGCTTCAGGCCCTAATCTGGTTCCGGCATGGCACGCTGAGCCTTTGGTTAATTCCTCTTCCTGGTGGGAAATGAGAGTTAAATTTTCCCGTCCAGACACCTCCAGCTAGTCTCTCATTGGTTCTCCCTATTCCTGTTCATCTTCCGCGGAATTTGCAAACTGGGCCAAACAGGAGGTTAAAGGCACTGACTCTCCAAGTCGGGAGAGTGTTAGTAAAGCATCTGGAATGTTGCACCCGAGTACCAGGGGACGAGAACTGAGACATATTTCAACACGTCTCCCGATCACACGGTTGATCATACTCTGGGTTCCACATGCATGTTTTAGCTGAAGGAAGAATCCCTTAAACCTGGAGAGTTGAGACCCGTGGAATGGGTACCATGCAATATGACTTCAAAGGGTCTTCATTTGCTCACCAAAACTCTCCAATCCTATCACTGCTGCGTTTTTGCCCCTGTACTCACGATTGATTCACTTTCAGAGACATAGCAATCCATAGGTTTTAAGATACTTACTAGTCAGGTACATTATTAGGCGTTTAATATGGGGTTTTGAGTCCATTTCGTTGAGCAAGGAGTAGCTCTTGTCTATTACATATTTGGCTTAAGGAAATTTATCTGTGCTCATTTCAATCTCTGGTTTTATGCAGCACCCCAACTCACCTTTCCCCTTAAGCAAGCATAAGTTGGTTTTCTAAATTTGGGACCATGTTCTGTTTTGAAATTCAGTTCCTGTGTAGCCAAGTTTACATTCCGTGTATTAGTGATATCTTATGATGTTTCTTTTTCTGTGTGACTTATTTCAGTTAGAATCATCATACCTGAATCCACTCATTATGCTGCTATGGGCCTGATGACATAGATGTCATTGCTGAGTGATATTGCATTGTACGTAAGTACCACAACTTCTTTATCCATTTTTCGCTTTATGCGATATTGAACTTGTACCGTAAACGAGTTTCTTGTAAACAGAGCCATCCCAAACTTTGGGGTGGCTGTGTCTTTTTGATTTTAATTTCCCTAAGCTATAGGACCATAAGTGGAAGTGCCCTAGGCTCTGTTGCTTTGTTTTTTAGATGTTTCAGGAAACACCATACACTTCTCCCGAGTGGCTGTTGGCAATTTACATCCCGCCCATCAGCATAACAAGGCTCCCAGTTCTCCATGGCCTGTCCTGCCTTTCTGGATTTTACACTTTTTTCAGATGGCCCTTTTGACGGGGGGGAGGGGGGGGAGTGAGACTTCATTGTAGTGCAGATTTCCTTTGCAAGCTTGCTTAGTTGGCCAAAAAGGGAGTATGCGTTTTTTCCTGAATATATTCAGGAAAAAACGCATACTCCCTTTTTGGCCAAGTGCATCATTGTCGACCTTCTGCCTCTTTTCCTATGCTTTAAATGCAATTCCAATCTACCTCCTGAAATCGGTTTCCTGCAATTCTGCCCGGCTTTCAAGTCCTCTTGGCAGCCTTACTTCAGTATATTTTTGGATGATAGCTGTCATTTATAACTCTGCAGGTTTGTGAATTACAGTGTCCCTGAGCTCCTTTCTTCAACTCGCTTTCTTGTGAGCTGGCCGCAGCACCGCAGGATTGCTTCAGGCCCTAATCTGGTTCCGGCATGGCACGCTGAGCCTTTGGTTAATTCCTCTTCCTGGTGGGAAATGAGAGTTAAATTTTCCCGTCCAGACACCTCCAGCTAGTCTCTCATTGGTTCTCCCTATTCCTGTTCATCTTCCGCGGAATTTGCAAACTGGGCCAAACAGGAGGTTAAAGGCACTGACTCTCCAAGTCGGGAGAGTGTTAGTAAAGCATCTGGAATGTTGCACCCGAGTACCAGGGGACGAGAACTGAGACATATTTCAACACGTCTCCCGATCACACGGTTGATCATACTCTGGGTTCCACATGCATGTTTTAGCTGAAGGAAGAATCCCTTAAACCTGGAGAGTTGAGACCCGTGGAATGGGTACCATGCAATATGACTTCAAAGGGTCTTCATTTGCTCACCAAAACTCTCCAATCCTATCACTGCTGCGTTTTTGCCCCTGTACTCACGATTGATTCACTTTCAGAGACATAGCAATCCATAGGTTTTAAGATACTTACTAGTCAGGTATATTATTAGGCGTTTAATATGGGGTTTTGAGTCCATTTCGTTGAGCAAGGAGTAGCTCTTGTCTATTACATATTTGGCTTAAGGAACTTTATCTGTGCTCATTTCAATCTCTGGTTTTATGCAGCACCCCAACTCACCTTTCCCCTTAAGCAAGCATAAGTTGGTTTTCTAAATTTGGGACCATGTTCTGTTTTGAAATTCAGTTCCTGTGTAGCCAAGTTTACATTCCGTGTATTAGTGATATCTTATGATGTTTCTTTTTCTGTGTGACTTATTTCAGTTAGAATCATCATACCTGAATCCACTCATTATGCTGCTATGGGCCTGATGACATAGATGTCATTGCTGAGTGATATTGCATTGTACGTAAGTACCACAACTTCTTTATCCATTTTTCGCTTTATGCGATATTGAACTTGTACCGTAAACGAGTTTCTTGTAAACAGAGCCATCCCAAACTTTGGGGTGGCTGTGTCTTTTTGATTTTAATTTCCCTAAGCTATAGGACCATAAGTGGAAGTGCCCTAGGCTCTGTTGCTTTGTTTTTTAGATGTTTCAGGAAACACCATACACTTCTCCCGAGTGGCTGTTGGCAATTTACATCCCGCCCATCAGCATAACAAGGCTCCCAGTTCTCCATGGCCTGTCCTGCCTTTCTGGATTTTACACTTTTTTCAGATGGCCCTTTTGACGGGGGGGAAGTGAGACTTCATTGTAGTGCAGATTTCCTTTGCAAGCTTGCTTGGTTGGCCAAAAAGGGCGTATGCGTTTTTTCCTGAATATATTCAGGAAAAAACGCATACGCCCTTTTTGGCCAAGTGCATCATTGTCGACCTTCTGCCTCTTTTCCTATGCTTTAAATGCAATTCCAGTCTACCTCCTGAAATCGGTTTCCTGCAATTCTGCCCGGCTTTCAAGTCCTCTTGGCAGCCTTACTTCAGTATATTTTTGGATGATAGCTGTCATTTATAACTCTGAAGGTTTGTGAATTACAGTGCCCCTGAGCTCCTTTCTTCAACTCGCTTTCTTGTGAGCTGGCCGCAACACCGCAGGATTGCTTCAGGCCCTAATCTGGTTCCGGCATGGCACGCTGAGCCTTTGGTTAATTCCTCTTCCTGGTGGGAAATGAGAGTTAAATTTTCCCGTCCAGACACCTCCAGCTAGTCTCTCATTGGTTCTCCCTATTCCTGTTCATCTTCCGCGGAATTTGCAAACTGGGCCAAAGAGGAGGTTAAAGGCACTGACTCTCCAAGTCGGGAGAGTGTTAGTAAAGCATCTGGAATGTTGCACCCGAGTACCAGGGGACGAGAACTGAGACATATTTCAACACGTCTCCCGATCACACGGTTGATCATACTCTGGGTTCCACATGCATGTTTTAGCTGAAGGAAGAGTCCCTTAAACCTGGAGAGTTGAGACCCGTGGAATGGGTACCATGCAATATGACTTCAAAGGGTCTTCATTTGCTCACCAAAACTCTCCAATCCTATCACTGCTGCGTTTTTGCCCCTGTACTCACGATTGATTCACTTTCAGAGACATAGCAATCCATAGGTTTTAAGATACTTACTAGTCAGGTACATTATTAGGCGTTTAATATGGGGTTTTGAGTCCATTTCATTGAGCAAGGAGTAGCTCTTGTCTATTACATATTTGGCTTAAGGAACTTTATCTGTGCTCATTTCAATCTCTGGTTTTATGCAGCACCCCAACTCACCTTTCCCCTTAAGCAAGCATAAGTTGGTTTTCTAAATTTGGGACCATGTTCTGTTTTGAAATTCAGTTCCTGTGTAGCCAAGTTTACAATCCGTGTATTAGTGATATCTTATGATGTTTCTTTTTCTGTGTGACTTATTTCAGTTAGAATCATCATACCTGAATCCACTCATTATGCTGCTATGGGCCTGATGACATAGATGTCATTGCTGAGTGATATTGCATTGTACGTAAGTACCACAACTTCTTTATCCATTTTTCGCTTTATGCGATATTGAACTTGTACCGTAAACGAGTTTCTTGTAAACAGAGCCATCCCAAACTTTGGGGTGGCTGTGTCTTTTTGATTTTAATTTCCCTAAGCTATAGAACCATAAGTGGAAGTGCCCTAGGCTCTGTTGCTTTGTTTTTTAGATGTTTCAGGAAACACCATACACTTCTCCCGAGTGGCTGTTGGCAAGTTACATCCCGCCCATCAGCATAACAAGGCTCCCAGTTCTCCATGGCCTGTCCTGCCTTTCTGGATTTTACACTTTTTTCTGATGGCCCTTTTGACGGGGGGGGAGTGAGACTTCATTGTAGTGCAGATTTCCTTTGCAAGCTTGCTTGGTTGGCCAAAAAGGGCGTATGCGTTTTTTCCTGAATATATTCAGGAAAAAACGCATACGCCCTTTTTGGCCAAGTGCATCATTGTCGACCTTCTGCCTCTTTTCCTATGCTTTAAATGCAATTCCAGTCTACCTCCTGAAATCGGTTTCCTGCAATTCTGCCCGGCTTTCAAGTCCTCTTGGCAGCCTTACTTCAGTATATTTTTGGATGATAGCTGTCATTTATAACTCTGCAGGTTTGTGAATTACAGTGCCCCTGAGCTCCTTTCTTCAACTCGCTTTCTTGTGAGCTGGCCGCAACACCGCAGGATTGCTTCAGGCCCTAATCTGGTTCCGGCATGGCACGCTGAGCCTTTGGTTAATTCCTCTTCCTGGTGGGAAATGAGAGTTAAATTTTCCCGTCCAGACACCTCCAGCTAGTCTCTCATTGGTTCTCCCTATTCCTGTTCATCTTCCGCGGAATTTGCAAACTGGGCCAAACAGGAGGTTAAAGGCACTGACTCTCCAAGTCGGGAGAGTGTTAGTAAAGCATCTGGAATGTTGCACCCGAGTACCAGGGGACGAGAACTGAGACATATTTCAACACGTCTCCCGATCACACGGTTGATCATACTCTGGGTTCCACATGCATGTTTTAGCTGAAGGAAGAATCCCTTAAACCTGGAGAGTTGAGACCCGTGGAATGGGTACCATGCAATATGACTTCAAAGGGTCTTCATTTGCTCACCAAAACTCTCCAATCCTATCACTGCTGCGTTTTTGCCCCTGTACTCACGATTGATTCACTTTCAGAGACATAGCAATCCATAGGTTTTAAGATACTTACTAGTCAGGTACATTATTAGGCGTTTAATATGGGGTTTTGAGTCCATTTCGTTGAGCAAGGAGTAGCTCTTGTCTATTCCATATTTGGCTTAAGGAACTTTATCTGTGCTCATTTCAATCTCTGGTTTTATGCAGCACCCCAACTCACCTTTCCCCTTAAGCAAGCATAAGTTGGTTTTCTAAATTTGGGACCATGTTCTGTTTTGAAATTCAGTTCCTGTGTAGCCAAGTTTACATTCCGTGTATTAGTGATATCTTATGATGTTTCTTTTTCTGTGTGACTTATTTCAGTTAGAATCATCATACCTGAATCCACTCATTATGCTGCTATGGGCCTGATGACATAGATGTCATTGCTGAGTGATATTGCATTGTACGTAAGTACCACAACTTCTTTATCCATTTTTCGCTTTATGCGATATTGAACTTGTACCGTAAACGAGTTTCTTGTAAACAGAGCCATCCCAAACTTTGGGGTGGCTGTGTCTTTTTGATTTTAATTTCCCTAAACTATAGGACCATAAGTGGAAGTGCCCTAGGCTCTGTTGCTTTGTTTTTTAGATGTTTCAGGAAACACCATACACTTCTCCCGAGTGGCTGTTGGCAAGTTACATCCCGCCCATCAGCATAACAAGGCTCCCAGTTCTCCATGGCCTGTCCTGCCTTTCTGGATTTTACACTTTTTTCTGATGGCCCTTTTGACGGGGGGGAAGTGAGACTTCATTGTAGTGCAGATTTCCTTTGCAAGCTTGCTTGGTTGGCCAAAAAGGGCGTATGCGTTTTTTCCTGAATATATTCAGGAAAAAACGCATACGCCCTTTTTGGCCAAGTGCATCATTGTCGACCTTCTGCCTCTTTTCCTATGCTTTAAATGCAATTCCAGTCTACCTCCTGAAATCGGTTTCCTGCAATTCTGCCCGGCTTTCAAGTCCTCTTGGCAGCCTTACTTCAGTATATTTTTGGATGATAGCTGTCATTTATAACTCTGCAGGTTTGTGAATTACAGTGCCCCTGAGCTCCTTTCTTCAACTCGCTTTCTTGTGAGCTGGCCGCAACACCGCAGGATTGCTTCAGGCCCTAATCTGGTTCCGGCATGGCACGCTGAGCCTTTGGTTAATTCCTCTTCCTTTTGGGAAATGAGAGTTAAATTTTCCCGTCCAGACACCTCCAGCTAGTCTCTCATTGGTTCTCCCTATTCCTGTTCATCTTCCGCAGAATTTGCAAACTGGGCCAAACAGGAGGTTAAAGGCACTGACTCTCCAAGTCGGGAGAGTGTTAGTAAAGCATCTGGAATGTTGCACCCGAGTACCAGGGGACGAGAACTGAGACATATTTCAACACGTCTCCCGATCACACGGTTGATCATACTCTGGGTTCCACATGCATGTTTTAGCTGAAGGAAGAATCCCTTAAACCTGGAGAGTTGAGACCCGTGGAATGGGTACCATGCAATATGACTTCAAAGGGTCTTCATTTGCTCACCAAAACTCTCCAATCCTATCACTGCTGCGTTTTTGCCCCTGTACTCACGATTGATTCACTTTCAGAGACATAGCAATCCATAGGTTTTAAGATACTTACTAGTCAGGTACATTATTAGGCGTTTAATATGGGGTTTTGAGTCCATTTCGTTGAGCAAGGAGTAGCTCTTGTCTATTCCATATTTGGCTTAAGGAACTTTATCTGTGCTCATTTCAATCTCTGGTTTTATGCAGCACCCCAACTCACCTTTCCCCTTAAGCAAGCATAAGTTGGTTTTCTAAATTTGGGACCATGTTCTGTTTTGAAATTCAGTTCCTGTGTAGCCAAGTTTACATTCCGTGTATTAGTGATATCTTATGATGTTTCTTTTTCTGTGTGACTTATTTCAGTTAGAATCATCATACCTGAATCCACTCATTATGCTGCTATGGGCCTGATGACATAGATGTCATTGCTGAGTGATATTGCATTGTACGTAAGTACCACAACTTCTTTATCCATTTTTCGCTTTATGCGATATTGAACTTGTACCGTAAACGAGTTTCTTGTAAACAGAGCCATCCCAAACTTTGGGGTGGCTGTGTCTTTTTGATTTTAATTTCCCTAAGCTATAGGACCATAAGTGGAAGTGCCCTAGGCTCTGTTGCTTTGTTTTTTAGATGTTTCAGGAAACACCATACACTTCTCCCGAGTGGCTGTTGGCAATTTACATCCCGCCCATCAGCATAACAAGGCTCCCAGTTCTCCATGGCCTGTCCTGCCTTTCTGGATTTTACACTTTTTTCAGATGGCCCTTTTGACGGGGGGGAAGTGAGACTTCATTGTAGTGCAGATTTCCTTTGCAAGCTTGCTTGGTTGGCCAAAAAGGGCGTATGCGTTTTTTCCTGAATATATTCAGGAAAAAACGCATACGCCCTTTTTGGCCAAGTGCATCATTGTCGACCTTCTGCCTCTTTTCCTATGCTTTAAATGCAATTCCAGTCTACCTCCTGAAATCAGTTTCCTGCAATTCTGCCCGGCTTTCAAGTCCTCTTGGCAGCCTTACTTCAGTATATTTTTGGATGATAGCTGTCATTTATAACTCTGCAGGTTTGTGAATTACAGTGCCCCTGAGCTCCTTTCTTCAACTCGCTTTCTTGTGAGCTGGCCGCAACACCGCAGGATTGCTTCAGGCCCTAATCTGGTTCCGGCATGGCACGCTGAGCCTTTGGTTAATTCCTCTTCCTGGTGGGAAATGAGAGTTAAATTTTCCCGTCCAGACACCTCCAGCTAGTCTCTCATTGGTTCTCCCTATTCCTGTTCATCTTCCGCGGAATTTGCAAACTGGGCCAAACAGGAGGTTAAAGGCACTGACTCTCCAAGTCGGGAGAGTGTTAGTAAAGCATCTGGAATGTTGCACCCGAGTACCAGGGGACGAGAACTGAGACATATTTCAACACGTCTCCCGATCACACGGTTGATCATACTCTGGGTTCCACATGCATGTTTTAGCTGAAGGAAGAATCCCTTAAACCTGGAGAGTTGAGACCCGTGGAATGGGTACCATGCAATATGACTTCAAAGGGTCTTCATTTGCTCACCAAAACTCTCCAATCCTATCACTGCTGCGTTTTTGCCCCTGTACTCACGATTGATTCACTTTCAGAGACATAGCAATCCATAGGTTTTAAGATACTTACTAGTCAGGTACATTATTAGGCGTTTAATATGGGGTTTTGAGTCCATTTCGTTGAGCAAGGAGTAGCTCTTGTCTATTACATATTTGGCTTAAGGAACTTTATCTGTGCTCATTTCAATCTCTGGTTTTATGCAGCACCCCAACTCACCTTTCCCCTTAAGCAAGCATAAGTTGATTTTCTAAATTTGGGACCATGTTCTGTTTTGAAATTCAGTTCCTGTGTAGCCAAGTTTACATTCCGTGTATTAGTGATATCTTATGATGTTTCTTTTTCTGTGTGACTTATTTCAGTTAGAATCATCATACCTGAATCCACTCATTATGCTGCTATGGACCTGATGACATAGATGTCATTGCTGAGTGATATTGCATTGTACGTAAGTACCACAACTTCTTTATCCATTTTTCGCTTTATGCGATATTGAACTTGTACCGTAAACGAGTTTCTTGTAAACAGAGCCATCCGAAACTTTGGGGTGGCTGTGTCTTTTTGATTTTAATTTCCCTAAGCTATAGGACCATAAGTGGAAGTGCCCTAGGCTCTGTTGCTTTGTTTTTTAGATGTTTCAGGAAACACCATACACTTCTCCCGAGTGGCTGTTGGCAATTTACATCCCGCCCATCAGCATAACAAGGCTCCCAGTTCTCCATGGCCTGTCCTGCCTTTCTGGATTTTACACTTTTTTCAGATGGCCCTTTTGACAGGGGGGAAGTGAGACTTCATTGTAGTGCAGATTTCCTTTGCAAGCTTGCTTGGTTGGCCAAAAAGGGCGTATGCGTTTTTTCCTGAATATATTCAGGAAAAAACGCATACGCCCTTTTTGGCCAAGTGCATCATTGTCGACCTTCTGCCTCTTTTCCTATGCTTTAAATGCAATTCCAGTCTACCTCCTGAAATTGGTTTCCTGCAATTCTGCCCGGCTTTCAAGTCCTCTTGGCAGCCTTACTTCAGTATATTTTTGGATGATAGCTGTCATTTATAACTCTGCAGGTTTGTGAATTACAGTGCCCCTGAGCTCCTTTCTTCAACTCGCTTTCTTGTGAGCTGGCCGCAACACCGCAGGATTGCTTCAGGCCCTAATCTGGTTCCGGCATGGCACGCTGAGCCTTTGGTTAATTCCTCTTCCTGGTGGGAAATGAGAGTTAAATTTTCCCGTCCAGACACCTCCAGCTAGTCTCTCATTGGTTCTCCCTATTCCTGTTCATCTTCCGCGGAATTTGCAAACTGGGCCAAACAGGAGGTTAAAGGCACTGACTCTCCAAGTCGGGAGAGTGTTAGTAAAGCATCTGGAATGTTGCACCCGAGTACCAGGGGACGAGAACTGAGACATATTTCAACACGTCTCCCGATCACACGGTTGATCATACTCTGGGTTCCACATGCATGTTTTAGCTGAAGGAAGAATCCCTTAAACCTGGAGAGTTGAGACCCGTGGAATGGGTACCATGCAATATGACTTCAAAGGGTCTTCATTTGCTCACCAAAACTCTCCAATCCTATCACTGCTGCGTTTTTGCCCCTGTACTCACGATTGATTCACTTTCAGAGACATAGCAATCCATAGGTTTTAAGATACTTACTAGTCAGGTACATTATTAGGTGTTTAATATGGGGTTTTGAGTCCATTTCGTTGAGCAAGGAGTAGCTCTTGTCTATTACATATTTGGCTTAAGGAACTTTATCTGTGCTCATTTCAATCTCTGGTTTTATGCAGCACCCCAACTCACCTTTCCCCTTAAGCAAGCATAAGTTGGTTTTCTAAATTTGGGACCATGTTCTGTTTTGAAATTCAGTTCCTGTGTAGCCAAGTTTACATTCCGTGTATTAGTGATATCTTATGATGTTTCTTTTTCTGTGTGACTTATTTCAGTTAGAATCATCATACCTGAATCCACTCATTATGCTGCTATGGGCTTGATGACATAGATGTCATTGCTGAGTGATATTGCATTGTACGTAAGTACCACAACTTCTTTATCCATTTTTCGCTTTATGCGATATTGAACTTGTACCGTAAACGAGTTTCTTGTAAACAGAGCCATCCCAAACTTTGGGGTGGCTGTGTCTTTTTGATTTTAATTTCCCTAAGCTGCAGGACCATAAGTGGAAGTGCCCTAGGCTCTGTTGCTTTGTTTTTTAGATGTTTCAGGAAACACCATACACTTCTCCCGAGTGGCTGTTGGCAATTTACATCCCGCCCATCAGCATAACAAGGCTCCCAGTTCTCCATGGCCTGTCCTGCCTTTCTGGATTTTACACTTTTTTCAGATGGCCCTTTTGACGGGGGGGAAGTGAGACTTCATTGTAGTGCAGATTTCCTTTGCAAGCTTGCTTGGTTGGCCAAAAAGGGCGTATGCGTTTTTTCCTGAATATATTCAGGAAAAAACGCATACGCCCTTTTTGGCCAAGTGCATCATTGTCGACCTTCTGCCTCTTTTCCTATGCTTTAAATGCAATTCCAGTCTACCTCCTGAAATCGGTTTCCTGCAATTCTGCCCGGCTTTCAAGTCCTCTTGGCAGCCTTACTTCAGTATATTTTTGGATGATAGCTGTCATTTATAACTCTGCAGGTTTGTGAATTACAGTGCCCCTGAGCTCCTTTCTTCAACTCGCTTTCTTGTGAGCTGGCCGCAACACCGCAGGATTGCTTCAGGCCCTAATCTGGTTCCGGCATGGCACGCTGAGCCTTTGGTTAATTCCTCTTCCTGGTGGGAAATGAGAGTTAAATTTTCCCGTCCAGACACCTCCAGCTAGTCTCTCATTGGTTCTCCCTATTCCTGTTCATCTTCCGCGGAATTTGCAAACTGGGCCAAACAGGAGGTTAAAGGCACTGACTCTCCAAGTCGGGAGAGTGTTAGTAAAGCATCTGGAATGTTGCACCCGAGTACCAGGGGACGAGAACTGAGACATATTTCAACACGTCTCCCGATCACACGGTTGATCATACTCTGGGTTCCACATGCATGTTTTAGCTGAAGGAAGAATCCCTTAAACCTGGAGAGTTGAGACCCGTGGAATGGGTACCATGCAATATGACTTCAAAGGGTCTTCATTTGCTCACCAAAACTCTCCAATCCTATCACTGCTGCGTTTTTGCCCCTGTACTCACGATTGATTCACTTTCAGAGACATAGCAATCCATAGGTTTTAAGATACTTACTAGTCAGGTACATTATTAGGCGTTTAATATGGGGTTTTGAGTCCATTTCGTTGAGCAAGGAGTAGCTCTTGTCTATTACATATTTGGCTTAAGGAACTTTATCTGTGCTCATTTCAATCTCTGGTTTTATGCAGCACCCCAACTCCCCTTTCCCCTTAAGCAAGCATAAGTTGATTTTCTAAATTTGGGACCATGTTCTGTTTTGAAATTCAGTTCCTGTGTAGCCAAGTTTACATTCCGTGTATTAGTGATATCTTATGATGTTTCTTTTTCTGTGTGACTTATTTCAGTTAGAATCATCATACCTGAATCCACTCATTATGCTGCTATGGGCCTGATGACATAGATGTCATTGCTGAGTGATATTGCATTGTACGTAAGTACCACAACTTCTTTATCCATTTTTCGCTTTATGCGATATTGAACTTGTACCGTAAACGAGTTTCTTGTAAACAGAGCCATCCCAAACTTTGGGGTGGCTGTGTCTTTTTGATTTTAATTTCCCTAAGCTATAGGACCATAAGTGGAAGTGCCCTAGGCTCTGTTGCTTTGTTTTTTAGATGTTTCAGGAAACACCATACACTTCTCCCGAGTGGCTGTTGGCAATTTACATCCCGCCCATCAGCATAACAAGGCTCACAGTTCTCCATGGCCTGTCCTGCCTTTCTGGATTTTACACTTTTTTCAGATGGCCCTTTTGACGGGGGGGAAGTGAGACTTCATTGTGGTGCAGATTTCCTTTGCAAGCTTGCTTGGTTAGCCAAAAAGGGCGTATGCGTTTTTTCCTGAATATATTCAGGAAAAAACGCATACGCCCTTTTTGGCCAAGTGCATCATTGTCGACCTTCTGCCTCTTTTCCTATGCTTTAAATGCAATTCCAGTCTACCTCCTGAAATCGGTTTCCTGCAATTCTGCCCGGCTTTCAAGTCCTCTTGGCAGCCTTACTTCAGTATATTTTTGGATGATAGCTGTCATTTATAACTCTGCAGGTTTGTGAATTACAGTGCCCCTGAGCTCCTTTCTTCAACTCGCTTTCTTGTGAGCTGGCCGCAACACCGCAGGATTGCTTCAGGCCCTAATCTGGTTCCGGCATGGCACGCTGAGCCTTTGGTTAATTCCTCTTCCTGGTGGGAAATGAGAGTTAAATTTTCCCGTCCAGACACCTCCAGCTAGTCTCTCATTGGTTCTCCCTATTCCTGTTCATCTTCCACGGAATTTGCAAACTGGGCCAAACAGGAGGTTAAAGGCACTGACTCTCCAAGTCGGGAGAGTGTTAGTAAAGCATCTGGAATGTTGCACCCGAGTACCAGGGGACGAGAACTGAGACATATTTCAACACGTCTCCCGATCACACGGTTGATCATACTCTGGGTTCCACATGCATGCTTTAGCTGAAGGAAGAATCCCTTAAACCTGGAGAGTTGAGACCCGTGGAATGGGTACCATGCAATATGACTTCAAAGGGTCTTCATTTGCTCACCAAAACTCTCCAATCCTATCACTGCTGCGTTTTTGCCCCTGTACTCACGATTGATTCACTTTCAGAGACATAGCAATCCATAGGTTTTAAGATACTTACTAGTCAGGTACATTATTAGGCGTTTAATATGGGGTTTTGAGTCCATTTCGTTGAGCAAGGAGTAGCTCTTGTCTATTACATATTTGGCTTAAGGAACTTTATCTGTGCTCATTTCAATCTCTGGTTTTATGCAGCACCCCAACTCACCTTTCCCCTTAAGCAAGCATAAGTTGATTTTCTAAATTTGGGACCATGTTCTGTTTTGAAATTCAGTTCCTGTGTAGCCAAGTTTACATTCCGTGTATTAGTGATATCTTATGATGTTTCTTTTTCTGTGTGACTTATTTCAGTTAGAATCATCATACCTGAATGCACTCATTATGCTGCTATGGGCCTGATGACATAGATGTCATTGCTGAGTGATATTGCATTGTACGTAAGTACCACAACTTCTTTATCCATTTTTCGCTTTATGCGATATTGAACTTGTACCGTAAACGAGTTTCTTGTAAACAGAGCCATCCCAAACTTTGGGGTGGCTGTGTCTTTTTGATTTTAATTTCCCTAAGCTGCAGGACCATAAGTGGAAGTGCCCTAGGCTCTGTTGCTTTGTTTTTTAGATGTTTCAGGAAACACCATACACTTCTCCGGAGTGGCTGTTGGCAATTTACATCCCGCCCATCAGCATAACAAGGCTCCCAGTTCTCCATGGCCTGTCCTGCCTTTCTGGATTTTACACTTTTTTCAGATGGCCCTTTTGACGGGGGGGAAGTGAGACTTCATTGTGGTGCAGATTTCCTTTGCAAGCTTGCTTGGTTGGCCAAAAAGGGCGTATGCGTTTTTTCCTGAATATATTCAGGAAAAAACGCATACGCCCTTTTTGGCCAAGTGCATCATTGTCGACCTTCTGCCTCTTTTCCTATGCTTTAAATGCAATTCCAGTCTACCTCCTGAAATCGGTTTCCTGCAATTCTGCCCGGCTTTCAAGTCCTCTTGGCAGCCTTACTTCAGTATATTTTTGGATGATAGCTGTCATTTATAACTCTGCAGGTTTGTGAATTACAGTGCCCCTGAGCTCCTTTCTTCAACTCGCTTTCTTGTGAGCTGGCCGCAACACCGCAGGATTGCTTCAGGCCCTAATCTGGTTCCGGCATGGCACGCTGAGCCTTTGGTTAATTCCTCTTCCTGGTGGGAAATGAGAGTTAAATTTTCCCGTCCAGACACCTCCAGCTAGTCTCTCATTGGTTCTCCCTATTCCTGTTCATCTTCCGCGGAATTTGCAAACTGGGCCAAACAGGAGGTTAAAGGCACTGACTCTCCAAGTCGGGAGAGTGTTAGTAAAGCATCTGGAATGTTGCACCCGAGTACCAGGGGACGAGAACTGAGACATATTTCAACACGTCTCCCGATCACACGGTTGATCATACTCTGGGTTCCACATGCATGCTTTAGCTGAAGGAAGAATCCCTTAAACCTGGAGAGTTGAGACCCGTGGAATGGGTACCATGCAATATGACTTCAAAGGGTCTTCATTTGCTCACCAAAACTCTCCAATCCTATCACTGCTGCGTTTTTGCCCCTGTACTCACGATTGATTCACTTTCAGAGACATAGCAATCCATAGGTTTTAAGATACTTACTAGTCAGGTACATTATTAGGCGTTTAATATGGGGTTTTGAGTCCATTTCGTTGAGCAAGGAGTAGCTCTTGTCTATTACATATTTGGCTTAAGGAACTTTATCTGTGCTCATTTCAATCTCTGGTTTTATGCAGCACCCCAACTCACCTTTCCCCTTAAGCAAGCATAAGTTGATTTTCTAAATTTGGGACCATGTTCTGTTTTGAAATTCAGTTCCTGTGTAGCCAAGTTTACATTCCGTGTATTAGTGATATCTTATGATGTTTCTTTTTCTGTGTGACTTATTTCAGTTAGAATCATCATACCTGAATGCACTCATTATGCTGCTATGGGCCTGATGACATAGATGTCATTGCTGAGTGATATTGCATTGTACGTAAGTACCACAACTTCTTTATCCATTTTTCGCTTTATGCGATATTGAACTTGTACCGTAAACGAGTTTCTTGTAAACAGAGCCATCCCAAACTTTGGGGTGGCTGTGTCTTTTTGATTTTAATTTCCCTAAGCTGCAGGACCATAAGTGGAAGTGCCCTAGGCTCTGTTGCTTTGTTTTTTAGATGTTTCAGGAAACACCATACACTTCTCCGGAGTGGCTGTTGGCAATTTACATCCCGCCCATCAGCATAACAAGGCTCCCAGTTCTCCATGGCCTGTCCTGCCTTTCTGGATTTTACACTTTTTTCAGATGGCCCTTTTGACGGGGGGGAAGTGAGACTTCATTGTGGTGCAGATTTCCTTTGCAAGCTTGCTTGGTTGGCCAAAAAGGGCGTATGCGTTTTTTCCTGAATATATTCAGGAAAAAACGCATACGCCCTTTTTGGCCAAGTGCATCATTGTCGACCTTCTGCCTCTTTTCCTATGCTTTAAATGCAATTCCAGTCTACCTCCTGAAATCGGTTTCCTGCAATTCTGCCCGGCTTTCAAGTCCTCTTGGCAGCCTTACTTCAGTATATTTTTGGATGATAGCTGTCATTTATAACTCTGCAGGTTTGTGAATTACAGTGCCCCTGAGCTCCTTTCTTCAACTCGCTTTCTTGTGAGCTGGCCGCAACACCGCAGGATTGCTTCAGGCCCTAATCTGGTTCCGGCATGGCACGCTGAGCCTTTGGTTAATTCCTCTTCCTGGTGGGAAATGAGAGTTAAATTTTCCCGTCCAGACACCTCCAGCTAGTCTCTCATTGGTTCTCCCTATTCCTGTTCATCTTCCGCGGAATTTGCAAACTGGGCCAAACAGGAGGTTAAAGGCACTGACTCTCCAAGTCGGGAGAGTGTTAGTAAAGCATCTGGAATGTTGCACCCGAGTACCAGGGGACGAGAACTGAGACATATTTCAACACGTCTCCCGATCACACGGTTGATCATACTCTGGGTTCCACATGCATGCTTTAGCTGAAGGAAGAATCCCTTAAACCTGGAGAGTTGAGACCCGTGGAATGGGTACCATGCAATATGACTTCAAAGGGTCTTCATTTGCTCACCAAAACTCTTCAATCCTATCACTGCTGCGTTTTTGCCCCTGTACTCACGATTGATTCACTTTCAGAGACATAGCAATCCATAGGTTTTAAGATACTTACTAGTCAGGTACATTATTAGGCGTTTAATATGGGGTTTTGAGTCCATTTCGTTGAGCAAGGAGTAGCTCTTGTCTATTACATATTTGGCTTAAGGAACTTTATCTGTGCTCATTTCAATCTCTGGTTTTATGCAGCACCCCAACTCACCTTTCCCCTTAAGCAAGCATAAGTTGATTTTCTAAATTTGGGACCATGTTCTGTTTTGAAATTCAGTTCCTGTGTAGCCAAGTTTACATTCCGTGTATTAGTGATATCTTATGATGTTTCTTTTTCTGTGTGACTTATTTCAGTTAGAATCATCATACCTGAATGCACTCATTATGCTGCTATGGGCCTGATGACATAGATGTCATTGCTGAGTGATATTGCATTGTACGTAAGTACCACAACTTCTTTATCCATTTTTCGCTTTATGCGATATTGAACTTGTACCGTAAACGAGTTTCTTGTAAACAGAGCCATCCCAAACTTTGGGGTGGCTGTGTCTTTTTGATTTTAATTTCCCTAAGCTGCAGGACCATAAGTGGAAGTGCCCTAGGCTCTGTTGCTTTGTTTTTTAGATGTTTCAGGAAACACCATACACTTCTCCCGAGTGGCTGTTGACAATTTACATCCCGCCCATCAGCATAACAAGGCTCCCAGTTCTCCATGGCCTGTCCTGCCTTTCTGGATTTTACACTTTTTTAGATGGCCCTTTTGACGGGGCGGAATTGAGACTTCATTGTAGTGCAGATTTCCTTTGCAAGCTTGCTTGGTTGGCCAAAAAGGGCGTATGCGTTTTTTCCTGAATATATTCAGGAAAAAACGCATACGCCCTTTTTGGCCAAGTGCATCATTGTCGACCTTCTGCCTCTTTTCCTATGCTTTAAATGCAATTCCAGTCTACCTCCTGAAATCGGTTTCCTGCAATTCTGCCCGGCTTTCAAGTCCTCTTGGCAGCCTTATTTCAGTATATTTTTGGATGATAGCTGTCATTTATAACTCTGCAGGTTTGTGAATTACAGTGCCCCTGAGCTCCTTTCTTCAACTCGCTTTCTTGTGAGCTGGCCGCAACACCGCAGGATTGCTTCAGGCCCTAATCTGGTTCCGGCATGGCACGCTGAGCCTTTGGTTAATTCCTCTTCCTGGTGGGAAATGAGAGTTAAATTTTCCCGTCCAGACACCTCCAGCTAGTCTCTCATTGGTTCTCCCTATTCCTGTTCATCTTCCGCGGAATTTGCAAACTGGGCCAAACAGGAGGTTAAAGGCACTGACTCTCCAAGTCGGGAGAGTGTTAGTAAAGCATCTGGAATGTTGCACCCGAGTACCAGGGGACGAGAACTGAGACATATTTCAACACGTCTCCCGATCACACGGTTGATCATACTCTGGGTTCCACATGCATGTTTTAGCTGAAGGAAGAATCCCTTAAACCTGGAGAGTTGAGACCCGTGGAATGGGTACCATGCAATATGACTTCAAAGGGTCTTCATTTGCTCACCAAAACTCTCCAATCCTATCACTGCTGCGTTTTTGCCCCTGTACTCACGATTGATTCACTTTCAGAGACATAGCAATCCATAGGTTTTAAGATACTTACTAGTCAGGTACATTATTAGGCGTTTAATATGGGGTTTTGAGTCCATTTCGTTGAGCAAGGAGTAGCTCTTGTCTATTACATATTTGGCTTAAGGAACTTTATCTGTGCTCATTTCAATCTCTGGTTTTATGCAGCACCCCAACTCACCTTTCCCCTTAAGCAAGCATAAGTTGGTTTTCTAAATTTGGGACCATGTTCTGTTTTGAAATCCAGTTCCTGTGTAGACAAGTTTACATTCCGTGTATTAGTGATATCTTATGATGTTTCTTTTTCTGTGTGACTTATTTCAGTTAGAATCATCATACCTGAATGCACTCATTATGCTGCTATGGGCCTGATGACATAGATGTCATTGCTGAGTGATATTGCATTGTACGTAAGTACCACAACTTCTTTATCCATTTTTCGCTTTATGCGATATTGAACTTGTACCGTAAACGAGTTTCTTGTAAACAGAGCCATCCCAAACTTTGGGGTGGCTGTGTCTTTTTGATTTTAATTTCCCTAAGCTATAGGACCATAAGTGGAAGTGCCCTAGGCTCTGTTGCTTTGTTTTTTAGATGTTTCAGGAAACACCATACACTTCTCCCGAGTGGCTGTTGGCAAGTTACATCCCGCCCATCAGCATAACAAGGCTCCCAGTTCTCCATGGCCTGTCCTGCCTTTCTGGATTTTACACTTTTTTCAGATGGCCCTTTTGACGGGGGGGAAGTGAGACTTCATTGTAGTGCAGATTTCCTTTGCAAGCTTGCTTGGTTGGCCAAAAAGGGCGTATGCGTTTTTTCCTGAATATATTCAGGAAAAAACGCATACGCCCTTTTTGGCCAAGTGCATCATTGTCGACCTTCTGCCTCTTTTCCTATGCTTTAAATGCAATTCCAGTCTACCTCCTGAAATCGGTTTCCTGCAATTCTGCCCGGCTTTCAAGTCCTCTTGGCAGCCTTACTTCAGTATATTTTTGGATGATAGCTGTCATTTATAACTCTGCAGGTTTGTGAATTACAGTGCCCCTGAGCTCCTTTCTTCAACTCGCTTTCTTGTGAGCTGGCCGCAACACCGCAGGATTGCTTCAGGCCCTAATCTGGTTCCGGCATGGCACGCTGAGCCTTTGGTTAATTCCTCTTCCTGGTGGGAAATGAGAGTTAAATTTTCCCGTCCAGACACCTCCAGCTAGTCTCTCATTGGTTCTCCCTATTCCTGTTCATCTTCCGCGGAATTTGCAAACTGGGCCAAACAGGAGGTTAAAGGCACTGACTCTCCAAGTCGGGAGAGTGTTAGTAAAGCATCTGGAATGTTGCACCCGAGTACCAGGGGACGAGAACTGAGACATATTTCAACACGTCTCCCGATCACACGGTTGATCATACTCTGGGTTCCACATGCATGTTTTAGCTGAAGGAAGAATCCCTTAAACCTGGAGAGTTGAGACCCATGGAATGGGTACCATGCAAGATGACTTCAAAGGGTCTTCATTTGCTCACCAAAACTCTCCAATCCTATCACTGCTGCGTTTTTGCCCCTGTACTCACGATTGATTCACTTTCAGAGACATAGCAATCCATAGGTTTTAAGATACTTACTAGTCAGGTACATTATTAGGCGTTTAATATGGGGTTTTGAGTCCATTTCGTTGAGCAAGGAGTAGCTCTTGTCTATTACATATTTGGCTTAAGGAACTTTATCTGTGCTCATTTCAATCTCTGGTTTTATGCAGCACCCCAACTCACCTTTCCCCTTAAGCAAGCATAAGTTGGTTTTCTAAATTTGGGACCATGTTCTGTTTTGAAATCCAGTTCCTGTGTAGACAAGTTTACATTCCGTGTATTAGTGATATCTTATGATGTTTCTTTTTCTGTGTGACTTATTTCAGTTAGAATCATCATACCTGAATCCACTCATTATGCTGCTATGGGCCTGATGACATAGATGTCATTGCTGAGTGATATTGCATTGTACGTAAGTACCACAACTTCTTTATCCATTTTTCGCTTTATGCGATATTGAACTTGTACCGTAAACGAGTTTCTTGTAAACAGAGCCATCCCAAACTTTGGGGTGGCTGTGTCTTTTTGATTTTAATTTCCCTAAGCTATAGGACCATAAGTGGAAGTGCCCTAGGCTCTGTTGCTTTGTTTTTTAGATGTTTCAGGAAACACCATACACTTCTCCGGAGTGGCTGTTGGCAATTTACATCCCGCCCATCAGCATAACAAGGCTCCCAGTTCTCCATGGCCTGTCCTGCCTTTCTGGATTTTACACTTTTTTCAGATGGCCCTTTTGACGGGGGGGAAGTGAGACTTCATTGTAGTGCAGATTTCCTTTGCAAGCTTGCTTGGTTGGCCAAAAAGGGCGTATGCGTTTTTTCCTGAATATATTCAGGAAAAAACGCATACGCCCTTTTTGGCCAAGTGCATCATTGTCGACCTTCTGCCTCTTTTCCTATGCTTTAAATGCAATTCCAGTCTACCTCCTGAAATCGGTTTCCTGCAATTCTGCCCGGCTTTCAAGTCCTCTTGGCAGCCTTACTTCAGTATATTTTTGGATGATAGCTGTCATTTATAACTCTGCAGGTTTGTGAATTACAGTGCCCCTGAGCTCCTTTCTTCAACTCGCTTTCTTGTGAGCTGGCCGCAACACCGCAGGATTGCTTCAGGCCTTAATCTGGTTCCGGCATGGCACGCTGAGCCTTTGGTTAATTCCTCTTCCTGGTGGGAAATGAGAGTTAAATTTTCCCGTCCAGACACCTCCAGCTAGTCTCTCATTGGTTCTCCCTATTCCTGTTCATCTTCCGTGGAATTTGCAAACTGGGCCAAAGAGGAGGTTAAAGGCACTGACTCTCCAAGTCGGGAGAGTGTTAGTAAAGCATCTGGAATGTTGCACCCGAGTACCAGGGGACGAGAACTGAGACATATTTCAACACGTCTCCCGATAACACGGTTGATCATACTCTGGGTTCCACATGCATGTTTTAGCTGAAGGAAGAATCCCTTAAACCTGGAGAGTTGAGACCCGTGGAATGGGTACCATGTAATATGACTTCAAAGGGTCTTCATTTGCTCACCAAAACTCTCCAATCCTATCACCGCTGCGTTTTTGCCCCTGTACTCACGATTGATTCACTTTCAGAGACATAGCAATCCATAGGTTTTAAGATACTTACTAGTCAAGTACATTATTAGGCGTTTAATATGGGGTTTTGAGTCCATTTCGTTGAGCAAGGAGTAGCTCTTGTCTATTACATATTTGGCTTAAGGAACTTTATCTGTGCTCATTTCAATCTCTGG
This sequence comes from Orcinus orca, assembly GCF_937001465.1. Classification (NCBI taxonomy): domain Eukaryota; kingdom Metazoa; phylum Chordata; class Mammalia; order Artiodactyla; family Delphinidae; genus Orcinus; species Orcinus orca. Next base: position 27,261 of record NW_026044000.1, read on the forward strand.
TTTTATGCAGCACCCCAACTCACCTTTCCCCTTAAGCAAGCATAAGTTGATTTTCTAAATTTGGGACCATGTTCTGTTTTGAAATTCAGTTCCTGTGTAGCCAAGTTTACATTCCGTGTATTAGTGATATCTTATGATGTTTCTTTTTCTGTGTGACTTATTTCAGTTAGAATCATCATACCTGAATCCACTCATTATGCTGCTATGGACCTGATGACATAGATGTCATTGCTGAGTGATATTGCATTGTACGTAAGTACCACAACTTCTTTATCCATTTTTCGCTTTATGCGATATTGAACTTGTACTGTAAACGAGTTTCTTGTAAACAGAGCCATCCCAAACTTTGGGGTGGCTGTGTCTTTTTGAGTTTAATTTCCCTAAGCTGCAGGACCATAAGTGGAAGTGCCCTAGGCTCTGTTGCTTTGTTTTTTAGATGTTTCAGGAAACACCATACACTTCTCCCGAGTGGCTGTTGGCAATTTACATCCCGCCCATCAGCATAACAAGGCTCCCAGTTCTCCATGGCCTGTCCTGCCTTTCTGGATTTTACACTTTTTTCAGATGGCCCTTTTGACGGGGGGGAAGTGAGACTTCATTGTAGTGCAGATTTCCTTTGCAAGCTTGCTTGGTTGGCCAAAAAGGGCGTATGCGTTTTTTCCTGAATATATTCAGGAAAAAACGCATACGCCCTTTTTGGCCAAGTGCATCATTGTCGACCTTCTGCCTCTTTTCCTATGCTTTAAATGCAATTCCAGTCTACCTCCTGAAATCGGTTTCCTGCAATTCTGCCCGGCTTTCAAGTCCTCTTGGCAGCCTTACTTCAGTATATTTTTGGATGATAGCTGTCATTTATAACTCTGCAGGTTTGTGAATTACAGTGCCCCTGAGCTCCTTTCTTCAACTCGCTTTCTTGTGAGCTGGCCGCAACACCGCAGGATTGCTTCAGGCCCTAATCTGGTTCCGGCATGGCACGCTGAGCCTTTGGTTAATTCCTCTTCCTGGTGGGAAATGAGAGTTAAATTTTCCCGTCCAGACACCTCCAGCTAGTCTCTCATTGGTTCTCCCTATTCCTGTTCATCTTCCGCGGAATTTGCGAACTGGGCCAAACAGGAGGTTAAAGGCACTGACTCTCCAAGTCGGGAGAGTGTTAGTAAAGCATCTGGAATGTTGTACCCGAGTACCAGGGGACAAGAACTGAGACATATTTCAACACGTCTCCCGATCACACGGTTGATCATACTCTGGGTTCCACATGCATGTTTTAGCTGAAGGAAGAATCCCTTAAACCTGGAGAGTTGAGACCCGTGGAATGGGTACCATGCAATATGACTTCAAAGGGTCTTCATTTGCTCACCAAAACTCTCCAATCCTATCACTGCTGCGTTTTTGCCCCTGTACTCACGATTGATTCACTTTCAGAGACATAGCAATCCATAGGTTTTAAGATACTTACTAGTCAGGTACATTATTAGGCGTTTAATATGGGGTTTTGAGTCCATTTCGTTGAGCAAGGAGTAGCTCTTGTCTATTACATATTTGGCTTAAGGAACTTTATCTGTGCTCATTTCAATCTCTGGTTTTATGCAGCACCCCAACTCACCTTTCCCCTTAAGCAAGCATAAGTTGGTTTTCTAAATTTGGGACCATGTTCTGTTTTGAAATTCAGTTCCTGTGTAGCCAAGTTTACATTCCGTGTATTAGTGATATCTTATGATGTTTCTTTTTCTGTGTGACTTATTTCAGTTAGAATCATCATACCTGAATGCACTCATTATGCTGCTATGGGCCTGATGACATAGATGTCATTGCTGAGTGATATTGCATTGTACGTAAGTACCACAACTTCTTTATCCATTTTTCGCTTTATGCGATATTGAACTTGTACCGTAAACGAGTTTCTTGTAAACAGAGCCATCCCAAACTTTGGGGTGGCTGTGTCTTTTTGATTTTAATTTCCCTAAGCTATAGGACCATAAGTGGAAGTGCCCTAGGCTCTGTTGCTTTGTTTTTTAGATGTTTCAGGAAACACCATACACTTCTCCGGAGTGGCTGTTGGCAATTTACATCCCGCCCATCAGCATAACAAGGTTCCCAGTTCTCCATGGCCTGTCCTGCCTTTCTGGATTTTACACTTTTTTCAGATGGCCCTTTTGACAGGGGGGGGGGAAGTGAGACTTCATTGTAGTGCAGATTTCCTTTGCAAGCTTGCTTGGTTGGCCAAAAAGTGCGTATGCGTTTTTTCCTGAATATATTCAGGAAAAAACGCATACGCCCTTTTTGGCCAAGTGCATCATTGTCGACCTTCTGCCTCTTTTCCTATGCTTTAAATGCAATTCCAGTCTACCTCCTGAAATCGGTTTCCTGCAATTCTGCCCGGCTTTCAAGTCCTCTTGGCAGCCTTACTTCAGTATATTTTTGGATGATAGCTGTCATTTATAACTCTGCAGGTTTGTGAATTACAGTGCCCCTGAGCTCCTTTCTTCAACTCGCTTTCTTGTGAGCTGGCCGCAACACCGCAGGATTGCTTCAGGCCCTAATCTGGTTCCGGCATGGCACGCTGAGCCTTTGGTTAATTCCTCTTCCTGGTGGGAAATGAGAGTTAAATTTTCCCGTCCAGACACCTCCAGCTAGTCTCTCATTGGTTCTCCCTATTCCTGTTCATCTTCCGCGGAATTTGCAAACTGGGCCAAACAGGAGGTTAAAGGCACTGACTCTCCAAGTCGGGAGAGTGTTAGTAAAGCATCTGGAATGTTGTACCCGAGTACCAGGGGACAAGAACTGAGACATATTTCAACACGTCTCCCGATCACACGGTTGATCATACTCTGGGTTCCACATGCATGTTTTAGCTGAAGGAAGAATCCCTTAAACCTGGAGAGTTGAGACCCGTGGAATGGGTACCATGCAATATGACTTCAAAGGGTCTTCATTTGCTCACCAAAACTCTCCAATCCTATCACTGCTGCGTTTTTGCCCCTGTACTCACGATTGATTCACTTTCAGAGACATAGCAATCCATAGGTTTTAAGATACTTACTAGTCAGGTACATTATTAGGTGTTTAATATGGGGTTTTGAGTCCATTTCGTTGAGCAAGGAGTAGCTCTTGTCTATTCCATATTTGGCTTAAGGAACTTTATCTGTGCTCATTTCAATCTCTGGTTTTATGCAGCACCCCAACTCACCTTTCCCCTTAAGCAAGCATAAGTTGGTTTTCTAAATTTGGGACCATGTTCTGTTTTGAAATTCAGTTCCTGTGTAGCCAAGTTTACATTCCGTGTATTAGTGATATCTTATGATGTTTCTTTTTCTGTGTGACTTATTTCAGTTAGAATCATCATACCTGAATCCACTCATTATGCTGCTATGGGCCTGATGACATAGATGTCATTGCTGAGTGATATTGCATTGTACGTAAGTACCACAACTTCTTTATCCATTTTTCGCTTTATGCGATATTGAACTTGTACCGTAAACGAGTTTCTTGTAAACAGAGCCATCCCAAACTTTGGGGTGGCTGTGTCTTTTTGATTTTAATTTCCCTAAGCTATAGGACCATAAGTGGAAGTGCCCTAGGCTCTGTTGCTTTGTTTTTTAGATGTTTCAGGAAACACCATACACTTCTCCGGAGTGGCTGTTGGCAATTTACATCCCGCCCATCAGCATAACAAGGCTCCCAGTTCTCCATGGCCTGTCCTGCCTTTCTGGATTTTACACTTTTTTCAGATGGCCCTTTTGACGGGGGGGGGAAGTGAGACTTCATTGTAGTGCAGATTTCCTTTGCAAGCTTGCTTGGTTGGCCAAAAAGGGCGTATGCGTTTTTTCCTGAATATATTCAGGAAAAAACGCATACGCCCTTTTTGGCCAAGTGCATCATTGTCGACCTTCTGCCTCTTTTCCTATGCTTTAAATGCAATTCCAGTCTACCTCCTGAAATCGGTTTCCTGCAATTCTGCCCGGCTTTCAAGTCCTCTTGGCAGCCTTACTTCAGTATATTTTTGGATGATAGCTGTCATTTATAACTCTGCAGGTTTGTGAATTACAGTGCCCCTGAGCTCCTTTCTTCAACTCGCTTTCTTGTGAGCTGGCCGCAACACCGCAGGATTGCTTCAGGCCCTAATCTTGTTCCGGCATGGCACGCTGAGCCTTTGGTTAATTCCTCTTCCTGGTGGGAAATGAGAGTTAAATTTTCCCGTCCAGACACCTCCAGCTAGTCTCTCATTGGTTCTCCCTATTCCTGTTCATCTTCCGCGGAATTTGCAAACTGGGCCAAACAGGAGGTTAAAGGCACTGACTCTCCAAGTCGGGAGAGTGTTAGTAAAGCATCTGGAATGTTGCACCCGAGTACCAGGGGACGAGAACTGAGACATATTTCAACACGTCTCCCGATCACACGGTTGATCATACTCTGGGTTCCACATGCATGTTTTAGCTGAAGGAAGAATCCCTTAAACCTGGAGAGTTGAGACCCGTGGAATGGGTACCATGCAATATGACTTCAAAGGGTCTTCATTTGCTCACCAAAACTCTCCAATCCTATCACTGCTGCGTTTTTGCCCCTGTACTCACGATTGATTCACTTTCAGAGACATAGCAATCCATAGGTTTTAAGATACTTACTAGTCAGGTACATTATTAGGCGTTTAATATGGGGTTTTGAGTCCATTTCGTTGAGCAAGGAGTAGCTCTTGTCTATTACATATTTGGCTTAAGGAACTTTATCTGTGCTCATTTCAATCTCTGGTTTTATGCAGCACCCCAACTCACCTTTCCCCTTAAGCAAGCATAAGTTGGTTTTCTAAATTTGGGACCATGTTCTGTTTTGAAATTCAGTTCCTGTGTAGCCAAGTTTACATTCCGTGTATTAGTGATATCTTATGATGTTTCTTTTTCTGTGTGACTTATTTCAGTTAGAATCATCATACCTGAATCCACTCATTATGCTGCTATGGGCCTGATGACATAGATGTCATTGCTGAGTGATATTGCTTTGTATGTAAGTACCACAACTTCTTTATCCATTTTTCGCTTTATGCGATATTGAACTTGTACCGTAAACGAGTTTCTTGTAAACACAGCCATCCCAAACTTTGGGGTGGCTGTGTCTTTTTGATTTTAATTTCCCTAAGCTACAGGACCATAAGTGGAAGTGCCCTAGGCTCTGTTGCTTTGTTTTTTAGATGTTTCAGGAAACACCATACACTTCTCCGGAGTGGCTGTTGGCAATTTACATCCCGCCCATCAGCATAACAAGGCTCCCAGTTCTCCATGGCCTGTCCTGCCTTTCTAGATTTTACACTTTTTTCAGATGGCCCTTTTGACGGGGGGGGGGAAGTGAGACTTCATTGTAGTGCAGATTTCCTTTGCAAGCTTGCTTGGTTGGCCAAAAAGGGCGTATGCGTTTTTTCCTGAATATATTCAGGAAAAAACGCATACGCCCTTTTTGGCCAAGTGCATCATTGTCGACCTTCTGCCTCTTTTCCTATGCTTTAAATGCAATTCCAGTCTACCTCCTGAAATCGGTTTCCTGCAATTCTGCCCGGCTTTCAAGTCCTCTTGGCAGCCTTACTTCAGTATATTTTTGGATGATAGCTGTCATTTATAACTCTGCAGGTTTGTGAATTACAGTGCCCCTGAGCTCCTTTCTTCAACTCGCTTTCTTGTGAGCTGGCCGCAACACCGCAGGATTGCTTCAGGCCCTAATCTGGTTCCGGCATGGCACGCTGAGCCTTTGGTTAATTCCTCTTCCTGGTGGGAAATGAGAGTTAAATTTTCCCGTCCAGACACCTCCAGCTAGTCTCTCATTGGTTCTCCCTATTCCTGTTCATCTTCCGCGGAATTTGCAAACTGGGCCAAACAGGAGGTTAAAGGCACTGACTCTCCAAGTCGGGAGAGTGTTAGTAAAGCATCTGGAATGTTGCACCCGAGTACCAGGGGACGAGAACTGAGACATATTTCAACACGTCTCCCGATCACACGGTTGATCATACTCTGGGTTCCACATGCATGTTTTAGCTGAAGGAAGAATCCCTTAAACCTGGAGAGTTGAGACCCGTGGAATGGGTACCATGCAATATGACTTCAAAGGGTCTTCATTTGCTCACCAAAACTCTCCAATCCTATCACTGCTGCGTTTTTGCCCCTGTACTCACGATTGATTCACTTTCAGAGACATAGCAATCCATAGGTTTTAAGATACTTACTAGTCAGGTACATTATTAGGCGTTTAATATGGGGTTTTGAGTCCATTTCGTTGAGCAAGGAGTAGCTATTGTCTATTACATATTTGGCTTAAGGAACTTTATCTCTGCTCATTTCAATCTCTGGTTTTATGCAGCACCCCAACTCACCTTTCCCCTTAAGCAAGCATAAGTTGGTTTTCTAAATTTGGGACCATGTTCTGTTTTGAAATCCAGTTCTTGTGTAGCCAAGTTTACATTCCGTGTATTAGTGATATCTTATGATGTTTCTTTTTCTGTGTGACTTATTTCAGTTAGAATCATCATACCTGAATCCACTCATTATGCTGCTATGGGCCTGATGACATAGATGTCATTGCTGAGTGATATTGCATTGTACGTAAGTACCACAACTTCTTTATCCATTTTTCGCTTTATGCGATATTGAACTTGTACCGTAAACGAGTTTCTTGTAAACAGAGCCATCCCAAACTTTGGGGTGGCTGTGTCTTTTTGATTTTAATTTCCCTAAGCTATAGGACCATAAGTGGAAGTGCCCTAGGCTCTGTTGCTTTGTTTTTTAGATGTTTCAGGAAACACCATACACTTCTCCGGAGTGGCTGTTGGCAATTTACATCCCGCCCATCAGCATAACAAGGCTCCCAGTTCTCCATGGCCTGTCCTGCCTTTCTGGATTTTACACTTTTTTCAGATGGCCCTTTTGACGGGGGGGAAGTGAGACTTCATTGTAGTGCAGATTTCCTTTGCAAGCTTGCTTGGTTGGCCAAAAAGGGCGTATGCGTTTTTTCCTGAATATATTCAGGAAAAAATGCATATGCCCTTTTTGGCCAAGTGCATCATTGTCGACCTTCTGCCTCTTTTCCTATGCTTTAAATGCAATTCCAGTCTACCTCCTGAAATCGGTTTCCTGCAATTCTGCCCGGCTTTCAAGTCCTCTTGGCAGCCTTACTTCAGTATATTTTTGGATGATAGCTGTCATTTATAACTCTGAAGGTTTGTGAATTACAGTGCCCCTGAGCTCCTTTCTTCAACTCGCTTTCTTGTGAGCTGGCCGCAACACCGCAGGATTGCTTCAGGCCCTAATCTGGTTCCGGCATGGCACGCTGAGCCTTTGGTTAATTCCTCTTCCTGGTGGGAAATGAGAGTTAAATTTTCCCGTCCAGACACCTCCAGCTAGTCTCTCATTGGTTCTCCCTATTCCTGTTCATCTTCCGTGGAATTTGCAAACTGGGCCAAAGAGGAGGTTAAAGGCACTGACTCTCCAAGTCGGGAGAGTGTTAGTAAAGCATCTGGAATGTTGCACCCGAGTACCAGGGGACAAGAACTGAGACATATTTCAACACGTCTCCCGATCACACGGTTGATCATACTCTGGGTTCCACATGCATGTTTTAGCTGAAGGAAGAATCCCTTAAACCTGGAGAGTTGAGACCCGTGGAATGGGTACCATGCAATATGACTTCAAAGGGTCTTCATTTGCTCACCAAAACTCTCCAATCCTATCACTGCTGCGTTTTTGCCCCTGTACTCACGATTGATTCACTTTCAGAGACATAGCAATCCATAGGTTTTAAGATACTTACTAGTCAGGTACATTATTAGGCGTTTAATATGGGGTTTTGAGTCCATTTCGTTGAGCAAGGAGTAGCTCTTGTCTATTCCATATTTGGCTTAAGGAACTTTATCTGTGCTCATTTCAATCTCTGGTTTTATGCAGCACCCCAACTCACCTTTCCCCTTAAGCAAGCATAAGTTGATTTTCTAAATTTGGGACCATGTTCTGTTTTGAAATTCAGTTCCTGTGTAGCCAAGTTTACATTCCGTGTATTAGTGATATCTTATGATGTTTCTTTTTCTGTGTGACTTATTTCAGTTAGAATCATCATACCTGAATCCACTCATTATGCTGCTATGGACCTGATGACATAGATGTCATTGCTGAGTGATATTGCATTGTACGTAAGTACCACAACTTCTTTATCCATTTTTCGCTTTATGCGATATTGAACTTGTACCGTAAACGAGTTTCTTGTAAACAGAGCCATCCCAAACTTTGGGGTGGCTGTGTCTTTTTGATTTTAATTTCCCTAAGCTATAGGACCATAAGTGGAAGTGCCCTAGGCTCTGTTGCTTTGTTTTTTAGATGTTTCAGGAAACACCATACACTTCTCCCGAGTGGCTGTTGGCAATTTACATCCCGCCCATCAGCATAACAAGGCTCCCAGTTCTCCATGGCCTGTCCTGCCTTTCTGGATTTTACACTTTTTTCAGATGGCCCTTTTGACGGGGGGGAAGTGAGACTTCATTGTAGTGCAGATTTCCTTTGCAAGCTTGCTTGGTTGGCCAAAAAGGGCGTATGCGTTTTTTCCTGAATATATTCAGGAAAAAACGCATACGCCCTTTTTGGCCAAGTGCATCATTGTCGACCTTCTGCCTCTTTTCCTATGCTTTAAATGCAATTCCAGTCTACCTCCTGAAATCGGTTTCCTGCAATTCTGCCCGGCTTTCAAGTCCTCTTGGCAGCCTTACTTCAGTATATTTTTGGATGATAGCTGTCATTTATAACTCTGCAGGTTTGTGAATTACAGTGCCCCTGAGCTCCTTTCTTCAACTCGCTTTCTTGTGAGCTGGCCGCAACACCGCAGGATTGCTTCAGGCCCTAATCTGGTTCCGGCATGGCACGCTGAGCCTTTGGTTAATTCCTCTTCCTGGTGGGAAATGAGAGTTAAATTTTCCCGTCCAGACACCTCCAGCTAGTCTCTCATTGGTTCTCCCTATTCCTGTTCATCTTCCGCGGAATTTGCAAACTGGGCCAAACAGGAGGTTAAAGGCACTGACTCTCCAAGTCGGGAGAGTGTTAGTAAAGCATCTGGAATGTTGCACCCGAGTACCAGGGGACGAGAACTGAGACATATTTCAACACGTCTCCCGATCACACGGTTGATCATACTCTGGGTTCCACATGCATGCTTTACCTGAAGGAAGAATCCTTTAAACCTGGAGAGTTGAGACCCGTGGAATGGGTACCATGCAATATGACTTCAAAGGGTCTTCATTTGCTCAACAAAACTCTCCAATCCTATCACTGCTGCGTTTTTGCCCCTGTACTCACGATTGATTCACTTTCAGAGACATAGCAATCCATAGGTTTTAAGATACTTACTAGTCAGGTACATTATTAGGCGTTTAATATGGGGTTTTGAGTCCATTTCGTTGAGCAAGGAGTAGCTCTTGTCTATTACATATTTGGCTTAAGGAACTTTATCTGTGCTCATTTCAATCTCTGGTTTTATGCAGCACCCCAACTCACCTTTCCCCTTAAGCAAGCATAAGTTGGTTTTCTAAATTTGGGACCATGTTCTGTTTTGAAATTCAGTTCCTGTGTAGCCAAGTTTACATTCCGTGTATTAGTGATATCTTATGATGTTTCTTTTTCTGTGTGACTTATTTCAGTTAGAATCATCATACCTGAATCCACTCATTATGCTGCTATGGGCTTGATGACATAGATGTCATTGCTGAGTGATATTGCATTGTACGTAAGTACCACAACTTCTTTATCCATTTTTCGCTTTATGCGATATTGAACTTGTACCGTAAACGAGTTTCTTGTAAACAGAGCCATCCCAAACTTTGGGGTGGCTGTGTCTTTTTGATTTTAATTTCCCTAAGCTATAGGACCATAAGTGGAAGTGCCCTAGGCTCTGTTGCTTTGTTTTTTAGATGTTTCAGGAAACACCATACACTTCTCCCGAGTGGCTGTTGGCAAGTTACATCCCGCCCATCAGCATAACAAGCCTCCCAGTTCTCCATGGCCTGTCCTGCCTTTCTGGATTTTACACTTTTTTCAGATGGCCCTTTTGACGGGGGGGAAGTGAGACTTCATTGTAGTGCAGATTTCCTTTGCAAGCTTGCTTGGTTGGCCAAAAAGGGCGTATGCGTTTTTTCCTGAATATATTCAGGAAAAAACGCATATGCCCTTTTTGGCCAAGTGCATCATTGTCGACCTTCTGCCTCTTTTCCTATGCTTTAAATGCAATTCCAGTCTACCTCCTGAAATCGGTTTCCTGCAATTCTGCCCGGCTTTCAAGTCCTCTTGGCAGCCTTACTTCAGTATATTTTTGGATGATAGCTGTCATTTATAACTCTGCAGGTTTGTGAATTACAGTGCCCCTGAGCTCCTTTCTTCAACTCGCTTTCTTGTGAGCTGGCCGCAACACCGCAGGATTGCTTCAGGCCCTAATCTGGTTCCGGCATGGCACGCTGAGCCTTTGGTTAATTCCTCTTCCTGGTGGGAAATGAGAGTTAAATTTTCCCGTCCAGACACCTCCAGCTAGTCTCTCATTGGTTCTCCCTATTCCTGTTCATCTTCCGCGGAATTTGCAAACTGGGCCAAAGAGGAGGTTAAAGGCACTGACTCTCCAAGTCGGGAGAGTGTTAGTAAAGCATCTGGAATGTTGCACCCGAGTACCAGGGGACGAGAACTGAGACATATTTCAACACGTCTCCCGATCACACGGTTGATCATACTCTGGGTTCCACATGCATGTTTTAGCTGAAGGAAGAATCCCTTAAACCTGGAGAGTTGAGACCCGTGGAATGGGTACCATGCAATATGACTTCAAAGGGTCTTCATTTGCTCACCAAAACTCTCCAATCCTATCACTGCTGCGTTTTTGCCCCTGTACTCACGATTGATTCACTTTCAGAGACATAGCAATCCATAGGTTTTAAGATACTTACTAGTCAGGTACATTATTAGGCGTTTAATATGGGGTTTTGAGTCCATTTCGTTGAGCAAGGAGTAGCTCTTGTCTATTACATATTTGGCTTAAGGAACTTTATCTGTGCTCATTTCAATCTCTGGTTTTATGCAGCACCCCAACTCACCTTTCCCCTTAAGCAAGCATAAGTTGGTTTTCTAAATTTGGGACCATGTTCTGTTTTGAAATTCAGTTCCTGTGTAGCCAAGTTTACATTCCGTGTATTAGTGATATCTTATGATGTTTCTTTTTCTGTGTGACTTATTTCAGTTAGAATCATCATACCTGAATCCACTCATTATGCTGCTATGAGCTTGATGACATAGATGTCATTGCTGAATGATATTGCATTGTACGTAAGTACCACAACTTCTTTATCCATTTTTCGCTTTATGCGATATTGAACTGGTACCGTAAACGAGTTTCTTGTAAACAGAGTCATCCCAAACTTTGGGGTGGCTGTGTCTTTTTGATTTTAATTTCCCTAAGCTATAGGACCATAAGTGGAAGTGCCCTAGGCTCTGTTGCTTTGTTTTTTAGATGTTTCAGGAAACACCATACACTTCTCCCGAGTGGCTGTTGGCAAGTTACATCCCGCCCATCAGCATAACAAGGCTCCCAGTTCTCCATGGCCTGTCCTGCCTTTCTGGATTTTACACTTTTTTCAGATGGCCCTTTTGACGGGGGGGAAGTGAGACTTCATTGTAGTGCAGATTTCCTTTGCAAGCTTGCTTGGTTGGCCAAAAAGGGCGTATGCGTTTTTTCCTGAATATATTCAGGAAAAAACGCATACGCCCTTTTTGGCCAAGTGCATCATTGTCGACCTTCTGCCTCTTTTCCTATGCTTTAAATGCAATTCCAGTCTACCTCCTGAAATCGGTTTCCTGCAATTCTGCCCGGCTTTCAAGTCCTCTTGGCAGCCTTACTTCAGTATATTTTTGGATGATAGCTGTCATTTATAACTCTGCAGGTTTGTGAATTACAGTGCCCCTGAGCTCCTTTCTTCAACTCGCTTTCTTGTGAGCTGGCCGCAACACCGCAGGATTGCTTCAGGCCCTAATCTGGTTCCGGCATGGCACGCTGAGCCTTTGGTTAATTCCTCTTCCTGGTGGGAAATGAGAGTTAAATTTTCCCGTCCAGACACCTCCAGCTAGTCTCTCATTGGTTCTCCCTATTCCTGTTCATCTTCCGCGGAATTTGCAAACTGGGCCAAACAGGAGGTTAAAGGCACTGACTTTCCAAGTCGGGAGAGTGTTAGTAAAGCATCTGGAATGTTGCACCCGAGTACCAGGGGACGAGAACTGAGACATATTTCAACACGTCTCCCGATCACACGGTTGATCATACTCTGGGTTCCACATGCATGTTTTAGCTGAAGGAAGAATCCCTTAAACCTGGAGAGTTGAGACCCGTGGAATGGGTACCATGCAATATGACTTCAAAGGGTCTTCATTTGCTCACCAAAACTCTCCAATCCTATCACTGCTGCGTTTTTGCCCCTGTACTCACGATTGATTCACTTTCAGAGACATAGCAATCCATAGGTTTTAAGATACTTACTAGTCAGGTACATTATTAGGCGTTTAATATGGGGTTTTGAGTCCATTTCGTTGAGCAAGGAGTAGCTCTTGTCTATTCCATATTTGGCTTAAGGAACTTTATCTGTGCTCATTTCAATCTCTGGTTTTATGCAGCACCCCAACTCACCTTTCCCCTTAAGCAAGCATAAGTTGATTTTCTAAATTTGGGACCATGTTCTGTTTTGAAATTCAGTTCCTGTGTAGCCAAGTTTACATTCCGTGTATTAGTGATATCTTATGATGTTTCTTTTTCTGTGTGACTTATTTCAGTTAGAATCATCATACCTGAATCCACTCATTATGCTGCTATGGGCCTGATGACATAGATGTCATTGCTGAGTGATATTGCATTGTACGTAAGTACCACAACTTCTTTATCCATTTTTCGCTTTATGCGATATTGAACTTGTACCGTAAACGAGTTTCTTGTAAACAGAGCCATCCCAAGCTTTGGGGTGGCTGTGTCTTTTGATTTTAATTTCCCTAAGCTATAGGACCATAAGTGGAAGTGCCCTAGGCTCTGTTGCTTTGTTTTTTAGATGTTTCAGGAAACACCATACACTTCTCCCGAGTGGCTGTTGGCAATTTACATCCCGCCCATCAGCATAACAAGGCTCCCAGTTCTCCATGGCCTGTCCTGCCTTTCTGGATTTTACACTTTATTCAGATGGCCCTTTTGACCGGGGGGAAGTGAGACTTCATTGTAGTGCAGATTTCCTTTGCAAGCTTGCTTGGTTGGCCAAAAAGGGCGTATGCGTTTTTTCCTGAATATATTCAGGAAAAAACGCATACGCCCTTTTTGGCCAAGTGCATCATTGTCGACCTTCTGCCTCTTTTCCTATGCTTTAAATGCAATTCCAGTCTACCTCCTGAAATCGGTTTCCTGCAATTCTGCCCGGCTTTCAAGTCCTCTTGGCAGCCTTACTTCAGTATATTTTTGGATGATAGCTGTCATTTATAACTCTGCAGGTTTGTGAATTACAGTGCCCCTGAGCTCCTTTCTTCAACTCGCTTTCTTGTGAGCTGGCCGCAACACCGCAGGATTGCTTCAGGCCCTAATCTGGTTCCGGCATGGCACGCTGAGCCTTTGGTTAATTCCTCTTCCTGGTGGGAAATGAGAGTTAAATTTTCCCGTCCAGACACCTCCAGCTAGTCTCTCATTGGTTCTCCCTATTCCTGTTCATCTTCCGTGGAATTTGCAAACTGGGCCAAAGAGGAGGTTAAAGGCACTGACTCTCCAAGTCGGGAGAGTGTTAGTAAAGCACGTGGAATGTTGCACCCGAGTACCAGGGGACGAGAACTGAGACATATTTCAACACGTCTCCCGATCACACGGTTGATCATACTCTGGGTTCCACATGCATGCTTTACCTGAAGGAAGAATCCCTTAAACCTGGAGAGTTGAGACCCGTGGAATGGGTACCATGCAATATGACTTCAAAGGGTCTTCATTTGCTCACCAAAACTCTCCAATCCTATCACTGCTGCGTTTTTGCCCCTGTACTCACGATTGATTCACTTTCAGAGACATAGCAATCCATAGGTTTTAAGATACTTACTAGTCAGGTACATTATTAGGCGTTTAATATGGGGTTTTGAGTCCATTTCGTTGAGCAAGGAGTAGCTCTTGTCTATTACATATTTGGCTTAAGGAACTTTATCTGTGCTCATTTCAATCTCTGGTTTTATGCAGCACCCCAACTCACCTTTCCCCTTAAGCAAGCATAGGTTGGTTTTCTAAATTTGGGACCATGTTCTGTTTTGAAATTCAGTTCCTGTGTAGCCAAGTTTACATTCCGTGTATTAGTGATATCTTATGATGTTTCTTTTTCTGTGTGACTTATTTCAGTTAGAATCATCATACCTGAATCCACTCATTATGCTGCTATGAGCTTGATGACATAGATGTCATTGCTGAATGATATTGCATTGTACGTAAGTACCACAACTTCTTTATCCATTTTTCGCTTTATGCGATATTGAACTGGTACCGTAAACGAGTTTCTTGTAAACAGAGTCATCCCAAACTTTGGGGTGGCTGTGTCTTTTTGATTTTAATTTCCCTAAGCTATAGGACCATAAGTGGAAGTGCCCTAGGCTCTGTTGCTTTGTTTTTTAGATGTTTCAGGAAACACCATACACTTCTCCCGAGTGGCTGTTGGCAAGTTACATCCCGCCCATCAGCATAACAAGGCTCCCAGTTCTCCATGGCCTGTCCTGCCTTTCTGGATTTTACACTTTTTTCAGATGGCCCTTTTGACGGGGGGGAAGTGAGACTTCATTGTAGTGCAGATTTCCTTTGCAAGCTTGCTTGGTTGGCCAAAAAGGGCGTATGCGTTTTTTCCTGAATATATTCAGGAAAAAACGCATACGCCCTTTTTGGCCAAGTGCATCATTGTCGACCTTCTGCCTCTTTTCCTATGCTTTAAATGCAATTCCAGTCTACCTCCTGAAATCGGTTTCCTGCAATTCTGCCCGGCTTTCAAGTCCTCTTGGCAGCCTTACTTCAGTATATTTTTGGATGATAGCTGTCATTTATAACTCTGCAGGTTTGTGAATTACAGTGCCCCTGAGCTCCTTTCTTCAACTCGCTTTCTTGTGAGCTGGCCGCAACACCGCAGGATTGCTTCAGGCCCTAATCTGGTTCCGGCATGGCACGCTGAGCCTTTGGTTAATTCCTCTTCCTGGTGGGAAATGAGAGTTAAATTTTCCCGTCCAGACACCTCCAGCTAGTCTCTCATTGGTTCTCCCTATTCCTGTTCATCTTCCGCGGAATTTGCAAACTGGGCCAAACAGGAGGTTAAAGGCACTGACTCTCCAAGTCGGGAGAGTGTTAGTAAAGCATCTGGAATGTTGCACCCGAGTACCAGGGGACGAGAACTGAGACATATTTCAACACGTCTCCCGATCACACGGTTGATCATACTCTGGGTTCCACATGCATGCTTTACCTGAAGGAAGAATCCTTTAAACCTGGAGAGTTGAGACCCGTGGAATGGGTACCATGCAATATGACTTCAAAGGGTCTTCATTTGCTCAACAAAACTCTCCAATCCTATTACTGCTGCGTTTTTGCCCCTGTACTCACGATTGATTCACTTTCAGAGACATAGCAATCCATAGGTTTTAAGATACTTACTAGTCAGGTACATTATTAGGCGTTTAATATGGGGTTTTGAGTCCATTTCGTTGAGCAAGGAGTAGCTCTTGTCTATTACATATTTGGCTTAAGGAACTTTATCTGTGCTCATTTCAATCTCTGGTTTTATGCAGCACCCCAACTCACCTTTCCCCTTAAGCAAGCATAAGTTGGTTTTCTAAATTTGGGACCATGTTCTGTTTTGAAATTCAGTTCCTGTGTAGCCAAGTTTACATTCCGTGTATTAGTGATATCTTATGATGTTTCTTTTTCTGTGTGACTTATTTCAGTTAGAATCATCATACCTGAATCCACTCATTATGCTGCTATGGGCTTGATGACATAGATGTCATTGCTGAGTGATATTGCATTGTACGTAAGTACCACAACTTCTTTATCCATTTTTCGCTTTATGCGATATTGAACTTGTACCGTAAACGAGTTTCTTGTAAACAGAGCCATCCCAAACTTTGGGGTGGCTGTGTCTTTTTGATTTTAATTTCCCTAAGCTATAGGACCATAAGTGGAAGTGCCCTAGGCTCTGTTGCTTTGTTTTTTAGATGTTTCAGGAAACACCATACACTTCTCCCGAGTGGCTGTTGGCAAGTTACATCCCGCCCATCAGCATAACAAGCCTCCCAGTTCTCCATGGCCTGTCCTGCCTTTCTGGATTTTACACTTTTTTCAGATGGCCCTTTTGACGGGGGGGAAGTGAGACTTCATTGTAGTGCAGATTTCCTTTGCAAGCTTGCTTGGTTGGCCAAAAAGGGCGTATGCGTTTTTTCCTGAATATATTCAGGAAAAAACGCATATGCCCTTTTTGGCCAAGTGCATCATTGTCGACCTTCTGCCTCTTTTCCTATGCTTTAAATGCAATTCCAGTCTACCTCCTGAAATCGGTTTCCTGCAATTCTGCCCGGCTTTCAAGTCCTCTTGGCAGCCTTACTTCAGTATATTTTTGGATGATAGCTGTCATTTATAACTCTGCAGGTTTGTGAATTACAGTGCCCCTGAGCTCCTTTCTTCAACTCGCTTTCTTGTGAGCTGGCCGCAACACCGCAGGATTGCTTCAGGCCCTAATCTGGTTCCGGCATGGCACGCTGAGCCTTTGGTTAATTCCTCTTCCTGGTGGGAAATGAGAGTTAAATTTTCCCGTCCAGACACCTCCAGCTAGTCTCTCATTGGTTCTCCCTATTCCTGTTCATCTTCCGCGGAATTTGCAAACTGGGCCAAAGAGGAGGTTAAAGGCACTGACTCTCCAAGTCGGGAGAGTGTTAGTAAAGCATCTGGAATGTTGCACCTGAGTACCAGGGGACGAGAACTGAGACATATTTCAACACGTCTCCCGATCACACGGTTGATCATACTCTGGGTTCCACATGCATGTTTTAGCTGAAGGAAGAATCCCTTAAACCTGGAGAGTTGAGACCCGTGGAATGGGTACCATGCAATATGACTTCAAAGGGTCTTCATTTGCTCACCAAAACTCTCCAATCCTATCACTGCTGCGTTTTTGCCCCTGTACTCACGATTGATTCACTTTCAGAGACATAGCAATCCATAGGTTTTAAGATACTTACTAGTCAGGTACATTATTAGGCGTTTAATATGGGGTTTTGAGTCCATTTCGTTGAGCAAGGAGTAGCTCTTGTCTATTACATATTTGGCTTAAGGAACTTTATCTGTGCTCATTTCAATCTCTGGTTTTATGCAGCACCCCAACTCACCTTTCCCCTTAAGCAAGCATAAGTTGGTTTTCTAAATTTGGGACCATGTTCTGTTTTGAAATTCAGTTCCTGTGTAGCCAAGTTTACATTCCGTGTATTAGTGATATCTTATGATGTTTCTTTTTCTGTGTGACTTATTTCAGTTAGAATCATCATACCTGAATCCACTCATTATGCTGCTATGAGCTTGATGACATAGATGTCATTGCTGAATGATATTGCATTGTACGTAAGTACCACAACTTCTTTATCCATTTTTCGCTTTATGCGATATTGAACTGGTACCGTAAACGAGTTTCTTGTAAACAGAGTCATCCCAAACTTTGGGGTGGCTGTGTCTTTTTGATTTTAATTTCCCTAAGCTATAGGACCATAAGTGGAAGTGCCCTAGGCTCTGTTGCTTTGTTTTTTAGATGTTTCAGGAAACACCATACACTTCTCCCGAGTGGCTGTTGGCAAGTTACATCCCGCCCATCAGCATAACAAGGCTCCCAGTTCTCCATGGCCTGTCCTGCCTTTCTGGATTTTACACTTTTTTCAGATGGCCCTTTTGACGGGGGGGAAGTGAGACTTCATTGTAGTGCAGATTTCCTTTGCAAGCTTGCTTGGTTGGCCAAAAAGGGCGTATGCGTTTTTTCCTGAATATATTCAGGAAAAAACGCATACGCCCTTTTTGGCCAAGTGCATCATTGTCGACCTTCTGCCTCTTTTCCTATGCTTTAAATGCAATTCCAGTCTACCTCCTGAAATCGGTTTCCTGCAATTCTGCCCGGCTTTCAAGTCCTCTTGGCAGCCTTACTTCAGTATATTTTTGGATGATAGCTGTCATTTATAACTCTGCAGGTTTGTGAATTACAGTGCCCCTGAGCTCCTTTCTTCAACTCGCTTTCTTGTGAGCTGGCCGCAACACCGCAGGATTGCTTCAGGCCCTAATCTGGTTCCGGCATGGCACGCTGAGCCTTTGGTTAATTCCTCTTCCTGGTGGGAAATGAGAGTTAAATTTTCCCGTCCAGACACCTCCAGCTAGTCTCTCATTGGTTCTCCCTATTCCTGTTCATCTTCCGCGGAATTTGCAAACTGGGCCAAACAGGAGGTTAAAGGCACTGACTTTCCAAGTCGGGAGAGTGTTAGTAAAGCATCTGGAATGTTGCACCCGAGTACCAGGGGACGAGAACTGAGACATATTTCAACACGTCTCCCGATCACACGGTTGATCATACTCTGGGTTCCACATGCATGTTTTAGCTGAAGGAAGAATCCCTTAAACCTGGAGAGTTGAGACCCGTGGAATGGGTACCATGCAATATGACTTCAAAGGGTCTTCATTTGCTCACCAAAACTCTCCAATCCTATCACTGCTGCGTTTTTGCCCCTGTA
The DNA here is from genome assembly GCF_937001465.1 of Orcinus orca. Taxonomy (NCBI): domain Eukaryota; kingdom Metazoa; phylum Chordata; class Mammalia; order Artiodactyla; family Delphinidae; genus Orcinus; species Orcinus orca. The sequence goes on from NW_026044000.1 coordinate 46,049, forward strand.
CTCACGATTGATTCACTTTCAGAGACATAGCAATCCATAGGTTTTAAGATACTTACTAGTCAGGTACATTATTAGGCGTTTAATATGGGGTTTTGAGTCCATTTCGTTGAGCAAGGAGTAGCTCTTGTCTATTCCATATTTGGCTTAAGGAACTTTATCTGTGCTCATTTCAATCTCTGGTTTTATGCAGCACCCCAACTCACCTTTCCCCTTAAGCAAGCATAAGTTGATTTTCTAAATTTGGGACCATGTTCTGATTTGAAATTCAGTTCCTGTGTAGCCAAGTTTACATTCCGTGTATTAGTGATATCTTATGATGTTTCTTTTTCTGTGTGACTTATTTCAGTTAGAATCATCATACCTGAATCCACTCATTATGCTGCTATGGGCCTGATGACATAGATGTCATTGCTGAGTGATATTGCATTGTACGTAAGTACCACAACTTCTTTATCCATTTTTCGCTTTATGCGATATTGAACTTGTACCGTAAACGATTTTCTTGTAAACAGAGCCATCCCAAGCTTTGGGGTGGCTGTGTCTTTTGATTTTAATTTCCCTAAGCTATAGGACCATAAGTGGAAGTGCCCTAGGCTCTGTTGCTTTGTTTTTTAGATGTTTCAGGAAACACCATACACTTCTCCCGAGTGGCTGTTGGCAATTTACATCCCGCCCATCAGCATAACAAGGCTCCCAGTTCTCCATGGCCTGTCCTGCCTTTCTGGATTTTACACTTTATTCAGATGGCCCTTTTGACCGGGGGGAAGTGAGACTTCATTGTAGTGCAGATTTCCTTTGCAAGCTTGCTTGGTTGGCCAAAAAGGGCATATGCGTTTTTTCCTGAATATATTCAGGAAAAAACGCATACGCCCTTTTTGGCCAAGTGCATCATTGTCGACCTTCTGCCTCTTTTCCTATGCTTTAAATGCAATTCCAGTCTACCTCCTGAAATCGGTTTCCTGCAATTCTGCCCGGCTTTCAAGTCCTCTTGGCAGCCTTACTTCAGTATATTTTTGGATGATAGCTGTCATTTATAACTCTGCAGGTTTGTGAATTACAGTGCCCCTGAGCTCCTTTCTTCAACTCGCTTTCTTGTGAGCTGGCCGCAACACCGCAGGATTGCTTCAGGCCCTAATCTGGTTCCGGCATGGCACGCTGAGCCTTTGGTTAATTCCTCTTCCTGGTGGGAAATGAGAGTTAAATTTTCCCGTCCAGACACCTCCAGCTAGTCTCTCATTGGTTCTCCCTATTCCTGTTCATCTTCCGTGGAATTTGCAAACTGGGCCAAAGAGGAGGTTAAAGGCACTGACTCTCCAAGTCGGGAGAGTGTTAGTAAAGCACGTGGAATGTTGCACCCGAGTACCAGGGGACGAGAACTGAGACATATTTCAACACGTCTCCCGATCACACGGTTGATCATACTCTGGGTTCCACATGCATGCTTTACCTGAAGGAAGAATCCCTTAAACCTGGAGAGTTGAGACCCGTGGAATGGGTACCATGCAATATGACTTCAAAGGGTCTTCATTTGCTCACCAAAACTCTCCAATCCTATCACTGCTGCGTTTTTGCCCCTGTACTCACGATTGATTCACTTTCAGAGACATAGCAATCCATAGGTTTTAAGATACTTACTAGTCAGGTACATTATTAGGCGTTTAATATGGGGTTTTGAGTCCATTTCGTTGAGCAAGGAGTAGCTCTTGTCTATTACATATTTGGCTTAAGGAACTTTATCTGTGCTCATTTCAATCTCTGGTTTTATGCAGCACCCCAACTCACCTTTCCCCTTAAGCAAGCATAGGTTGGTTTTCTAAATTTGGGACCATGTTCTGTTTTGAAATTCAGTTCCTGTGTAGCCAAGTTTACATTCCGTGTATTAGTGATATCTTATGATGTTTCTTTTTCTGTGTGACTTATTTCAGTTAGAATCATCATACCTGAATCCACTCATTATGCTGCTATGAGCTTGATGACATAGATGTCATTGCTGAATGATATTGCATTGTACGTAAGTACCACAACTTCTTTATCCATTTTTCGCTTTATGCGATATTGAACTGGTACCGTAAACGAGTTTCTTGTAAACAGAGTCATCCCAAACTTTGGGGTGGCTGTGTCTTTTTGATTTTAATTTCCCTAAGCTATAGGACCATAAGTGGAAGTGCCCTAGGCTCTGTTGCTTTGTTTTTTAGATGTTTCAGGAAACACCATACACTTCTCCCGAGTGGCTGTTGGCAAGTTACATCCCGCCCATCAGCATAACAAGGCTCCCAGTTCTCCATGGCCTGTCCTGCCTTTCTGGATTTTACACTTTTTTCAGATGGCCCTTTTGACGGGGGGGAAGTGAGACTTCATTGTAGTGCAGATTTCCTTTGCAAGCTTGCTTGGTTGGCCAAAAAGGGCGTATGCGTTTTTTCCTGAATATATTCAGGAAAAAACGCATACGCCCTTTTTGGCCAAGTGCATCATTGTCGACCTTCTGCCTCTTTTCCTATGCTTTAAATGCAATTCCAGTCTACCTCCTGAAATCGGTTTCCTGCAATTCTGCCCGGCTTTCAAGTCCTCTTGGCAGCCTTACTTCAGTATATTTTTGGATGATAGCTGTCATTTATAACTCTGCAGGTTTGTGAATTACAGTGCCCCTGAGCTCCTTTCTTCAACTCGCTTTCTTGTGAGCTGGCCGCAACACCGCAGGATTGCTTCAGGCCCTAATCTGGTTCCGGCATGGCACGCTGAGCCTTTGGTTAATTCCTCTTCCTGGTGGGAAATGAGAGTTAAATTTTCCCGTCCAGACACCTCCAGCTAGTCTCTCATTGGTTCTCCCTATTCCTGTTCATCTTCCGCGGAATTTGCAAACTGGGCCAAACAGGAGGTTAAAGGCACTGACTCTCCAAGTCGGGAGAGTGTTAGTAAAGCATCTGGAATGTTGCACCCGAGTACCAGGGGACGAGAACTGAGACATATTTCAACACGTCTCCCGATCACACGGTTGATCATACTCTGGGTTCCACATGCATGCTTTACCTGAAGGAAGAATCCTTTAAACCTGGAGAGTTGAGACCCGTGGAATGGGTACCATGCAATATGACTTCAAAGGGTCTTCATTTGCTCAACAAAACTCTCCAATCCTATCACTGCTGCGTTTTTGCCCCTGTACTCACGATTGATTCACTTTCAGAGACATAGCAATCCATAGGTTTTAAGATACTTACTAGTCAGGTACATTATTAGGCGTTTAATATGGGGTTTTGAGTCCATTTCGTTGAGCAAGGAGTAGCTCTTGTCTATTACATATTTGGCTTAAGGAACTTTATCTGTGCTCATTTCAATCTCTGGTTTTATGCAGCACCCCAACTCACCTTTCCCCTTAAGCAAGCATAAGTTGGTTTTCTAAATTTGGGACCATGTTCTGTTTTGAAATTCAGTTCCTGTGTAGCCAAGTTTACATTCCGTGTATTAGTGATATCTTATGATGTTTCTTTTTCTGTGTGACTTATTTCAGTTAGAATCATCATACCTGAATCCACTCATTATGCTGCTATGGGCTTGATGACATAGATGTCATTGCTGAGTGATATTGCATTGTACGTAAGTACCACAACTTCTTTATCCATTTTTCGCTTTATGCGATATTGAACTTGTACCGTAAACGAGTTTCTTGTAAACAGAGCCATCCCAAACTTTGGGGTGGCTGTGTCTTTTTGATTTTAATTTCCCTAAGCTATAGGACCATAAGTGGAAGTGCCCTAGGCTCTGTTGCTTTGTTTTTTAGATGTTTCAGGAAACACCATACACTTCTCCCGAGTGGCTGTTGGCAAGTTACATCCCGCCCATCAGCATAACAAGCCTCCCAGTTCTCCATGGCCTGTCCTGCCTTTCTGGATTTTACACTTTTTTCAGATGGCCCTTTTGACGGGGGGGAAGTGAGACTTCATTGTAGTGCAGATTTCCTTTGCAAGCTTGCTTGGTTGGCCAAAAAGGGCGTATGCGTTTTTTCCTGAATATATTCAGGAAAAAACGCATATGCCCTTTTTGGCCAAGTGCATCATTGTCGACCTTCTGCCTCTTTTCCTATGCTTTAAATGCAATTCCAGTCTACCTCCTGAAATCGGTTTCCTGCAATTCTGCCCGGCTTTCAAGTCCTCTTGGCAGCCTTACTTCAGTATATTTTTGGATGATAGCTGTCATTTATAACTCTGCAGGTTTGTGAATTACAGTGCCCCTGAGCTCCTTTCTTCAACTCGCTTTCTTGTGAGCTGGCCGCAACACCGCAGGATTGCTTCAGGCCCTAATCTGGTTCCGGCATGGCACGCTGAGCCTTTGGTTAATTCCTCTTCCTGGTGGGAAATGAGAGTTAAATTTTCCCGTCCAGACACCTCCAGCTAGTCTCTCATTGGTTCTCCCTATTCCTGTTCATCTTCCGCGGAATTTGCAAACTGGGCCAAAGAGGAGGTTAAAGGCACTGACTCTCCAAGTCGGGAGAGTGTTAGTAAAGCATCTGGAATGTTGCACCTGAGTACCAGGGGACGAGAACTGAGACATATTTCAACACGTCTCCCGATCACACGGTTGATCATACTCTGGGTTCCACATGCATGTTTTAGCTGAAGGAAGAATCCCTTAAACCTGGAGAGTTGAGACCCGTGGAATGGGTACCATGCAATATGACTTCAAAGGGTCTTCATTTGCTCACCAAAACTCTCCAATCCTATCACTGCTGCGTTTTTGCCCCTGTACTCACGATTGATTCACTTTCAGAGACATAGCAATCCATAGGTTTTAAGATACTTACTAGTCAGGTACATTATTAGGCGTTTAATATGGGGTTTTGAGTCCATTTCGTTGAGCAAGGAGTAGCTCTTGTCTATTACATATTTGGCTTAAGGAACTTTATCTGTGCTCATTTCAATCTCTGGTTTTATGCAGCACCCCAACTCACCTTTCCCCTTAAGCAAGCATAAGTTGATTTTCTAAATTTGGGACCATGTTCTGATTTGAAATTCAGTTCCTGTGTAGCCAAGTTTACATTCCGTGTATTAGTGATATCTTATGATGTTTCTTTTTCTGTGTGACTTATTTCAGTTAGAATCATCATACCTGAATCCACTCATTATGCTGCTATGGGCCTGATGACATAGATGTCATTGCTGAGTGATATTGCATTGTACGTAAGTACCACAACTTCTTTATCCATTTTTCGCTTTATGCGATATTGAACTTGTACCGTAAACGAGTTTCTTGTAAACAGAGCCATCCCAAGCTTTGGGGTGGCTGTGTCTTTTGATTTTAATTTCCCTAAGCTATAGGACCATAAGTGGAAGTGCCCTAGGCTCTGTTGCTTTGTTTTTTAGATGTTTCAGGAAACACCATACACTTCTCCCGAGTGGCTGTTGGCAATTTACATCCCGCCCATCAGCATAACAAGGCTCCCAGTTCTCCATGGCCTGTCCTGCCTTTCTGGATTTTACACTTTATTCAGATGGCCCTTTTGACCGGGGGGAAGTGAGACTTCATTGTAGTGCAGATTTCCTTTGCAAGCTTGCTTGGTTGGCCAAAAAGGGCGTATGCGTTTTTTCCTGAATATATTCAGGAAAAAACGCATATGCCCTTTTTGGCCAAGTGCATCATTGTCGACCTTCTGCCTCTTTTCCTATGCTTTAAATGCAATTCCAGTCTACCTCCTGAAATCGGTTTCCTGCAATTCTGCCCGGCTTTCAAGTCCTCTTGGCAGCCTTACTTCAGTATATTTTTGGATGATAGCTGTCATTTATAACTCTGCAGGTTTGTGAATTACAGTGCCCCTGAGCTCCTTTCTTCAACTCGCTTTCTTGTGAGCTGGCCGCAACACCGCAGGATTGCTTCAGGCCCTAATCTGGTTCCGGCATGGCACGCTGAGCCTTTGGTTAATTCCTCTTCCTGGTGGGAAATGAGAGTTAAATTTTCCCGTCCAGACACCTCCAGCTAGTCTCTCATTGGTTCTCCCTATTCCTGTTCATCTTCCGCGGAATTTGCAAACTGGGCCAAAGAGGAGGTTAAAGGCACTGACTCTCCAAGTCGGGAGAGTGTTAGTAAAGCATCTGGAATGTTGCACCTGAGTACCAGGGGACGAGAACTGAGACATATTTCAACACGTCTCCCGATCACACGGTTGATCATACTCTGGGTTCCACATGCATGTTTTAGCTGAAGGAAGAATCCCTTAAACCTGGAGAGTTGAGACCCGTGGAATGGGTACCATGCAATATGACTTCAAAGGGTCTTCATTTGCTCACCAAAACTCTCCAATCCTATCACTGCTGCGTTTTTGCCCCTGTACTCACGATTGATTCACTTTCAGAGACATAGCAATCCATAGGTTTTAAGATACTTACTAGTCAGGTACATTATTAGGCGTTTAATATGGGGTTTTGAGTCCATTTCGTTGAGCAAGGAGTAGCTCTTGTCTATTACATATTTGGCTTAAGGAACTTTATCTGTGCTCATTTCAATCTCTGGTTTTATGCAGCACCCCAACTCACCTTTCCCCTTAAGCAAGCATAAGTTGATTTTCTAAATTTGGGACCATGTTCTGATTTGAAATTCAGTTCCTGTGTAGCCAAGTTTACATTCCGTGTATTAGTGATATCTTATGATGTTTCTTTTTCTGTGTGACTTATTTCAGTTAGAATCATCATACCTGAATCCACTCATTATGCTGCTATGGGCCTGATGACATAGATGTCATTGCTGAGTGATATTGCATTGTACGTAAGTACCACAACTTCTTTATCCATTTTTCGCTTTATGCGATATTGAACTTGTACCGTAAACGAGTTTCTTGTAAACAGAGCCATCCCAAGCTTTGGGGTGGCTGTGTCTTTTGATTTTAATTTCCCTAAGCTATAGGACCATAAGTGGAAGTGCCCTAGGCTCTGTTGCTTTGTTTTTTAGATGTTTCAGGAAACACCATACACTTCTCCCGAGTGGCTGTTGGCAATTTACATCCCGCCCATCAGCATAACAAGGCTCCCAGTTCTCCATGGCCTGTCCTGCCTTTCTGGATTTTACACTTTATTCAGATGGCCCTTTTGACCGGGGGGAAGTGAGACTTCATTGTAGTGCAGATTTCCTTTGCAAGCTTGCTTGGTTGGCCAAAAAGGGCATATGCGTTTTTTCCTGAATATATTCAGGAAAAAACGCATACGCCCTTTTTGGCCAAGTGCATCATTGTCGACCTTCTGCCTCTTTTCCTATGCTTTAAATGCAATTCCAGTCTACCTCCTGAAATCGGTTTCCTGCAATTCTGCCCGGCTTTCAAGTCCTCTTGGCAGCCTTACTTCAGTATATTTTTGGATGATAGCTGTCATTTATAACTCTGCAGGTTTGTGAATTACAGTGCCCCTGAGCTCCTTTCTTCAACTCGCTTTCTTGTGAGCTGGCCGCAACACCGCAGGATTGCTTCAGGCCCTAATCTGGTTCCGGCATGGCACGCTGAGCCTTTGGTTAATTCCTCTTCCTGGTGGGAAATGAGAGTTAAATTTTCCCGTCCAGACACCTCCAGCTAGTCTCTCATTGGTTCTCCCTATTCCTGTTCATCTTCCGTGGAATTTGCAAACTGGGCCAAAGAGGAGGTTAAAGGCACTGACTCTCCAAGTCGGGAGAGTGTTAGTAAAGCACGTGGAATGTTGCACCCGAGTACCAGGGGACGAGAACTGAGACATATTTCAACACGTCTCCCGATCACACGGTTGATCATACTCTGGGTTCCACATGCATGCTTTACCTGAAGGAAGAATCCCTTAAACCTGGAGAGTTGAGACCCGTGGAATGGGTACCATGCAATATGACTTCAAAGGGTCTTCATTTGCTCACCAAAACTCTCCAATCCTATCACTGCTGCGTTTTTGCCCCTGTACTCACGATTGATTCACTTTCAGAGACATAGCAATCCATAGGTTTTAAGATACTTACTAGTCAGGTACATTATTAGGCGTTTAATATGGGGTTTTGAGTCCATTTCGTTGAGCAAGGAGTAGCTCTTGTCTATTACATATTTGGCTTAAGGAACTTTATCTGTGCTCATTTCAATCTCTGGTTTTATGCAGCACCCCAACTCACCTTTCCCCTTAAGCAAGCATAGGTTGGTTTTCTAAATTTGGGACCATGTTCTGTTTTGAAATTCAGTTCCTGTGTAGCCAAGTTTACATTCCGTGTATTAGTGATATCTTATGATGTTTCTTTTTCTGTGTGACTTATTTCAGTTAGAATCATCATACCTGAATCCACTCATTATGCTGCTATGAGCTTGATGACATAGATGTCATTGCTGAATGATATTGCATTGTACGTAAGTACCACAACTTCTTTATCCATTTTTCGCTTTATGCGATATTGAACTGGTACCGTAAACGAGTTTCTTGTAAACAGAGTCATCCCAAACTTTGGGGTGGCTGTGTCTTTTTGATTTTAATTTCCCTAAGCTATAGGACCATAAGTGGAAGTGCCCTAGGCTCTGTTGCTTTGTTTTTTAGATGTTTCAGGAAACACCATACACTTCTCCCGAGTGGCTGTTGGCAAGTTACATCCCGCCCATCAGCATAACAAGGCTCCCAGTTCTCCATGGCCTGTCCTGCCTTTCTGGATTTTACACTTTTTTCAGATGGCCCTTTTGACGGGGGGGAAGTGAGACTTCATTGTAGTGCAGATTTCCTTTGCAAGCTTGCTTGGTTGGCCAAAAAGGGCGTATGCGTTTTTTCCTGAATATATTCAGGAAAAAACGCATACGCCCTTTTTGGCCAAGTGCATCATTGTCGACCTTCTGCCTCTTTTCCTATGCTTTAAATGCAATTCCAGTCTACCTCCTGAAATCGGTTTCCTGCAATTCTGCCCGGCTTTCAAGTCCTCTTGGCAGCCTTACTTCAGTATATTTTTGGATGATAGCTGTCATTTATAACTCTGCAGGTTTGTGAATTACAGTGCCCCTGAGCTCCTTTCTTCAACTCGCTTTCTTGTGAGCTGGCCGCAACACCGCAGGATTGCTTCAGGCCCTAATCTGGTTCCGGCATGGCACGCTGAGCCTTTGGTTAATTCCTCTTCCTGGTGGGAAATGAGAGTTAAATTTTCCCGTCCAGACACCTCCAGCTAGTCTCTCATTGGTTCTCCCTATTCCTGTTCATCTTCCGCGGAATTTGCAAACTGGGCCAAACAGGAGGTTAAAGGCACTGACTCTCCAAGTCGGGAGAGTGTTAGTAAAGCATCTGGAATGTTGCACCCGAGTACCAGGGGACGAGAACTGAGACATATTTCAACACGTCTCCCGATCACACGGTTGATCATACTCTGGGTTCCACATGCATGCTTTACCTGAAGGAAGAATCCTTTAAACCTGGAGAGTTGAGACCCGTGGAATGGGTACCATGCAATATGACTTCAAAGGGTCTTCATTTGCTCAACAAAACTCTCCAATCCTATCACTGCTGCGTTTTTGCCCCTGTACTCACGATTGATTCACTTTCAGAGACATAGCAATCCATAGGTTTTAAGATACTTACTAGTCAGGTACATTATTAGGCGTTTAATATGGGGTTTTGAGTCCATTTCGTTGAGCAAGGAGTAGCTCTTGTCTATTACATATTTGGCTTAAGGAACTTTATCTGTGCTCATTTCAATCTCTGGTTTTATGCAGCACCCCAACTCACCTTTCCCCTTAAGCAAGCATAAGTTGGTTTTCTAAATTTGGGACCATGTTCTGTTTTGAAATTCAGTTCCTGTGTAGCCAAGTTTACATTCCGTGTATTAGTGATATCTTATGATGTTTCTTTTTCTGTGTGACTTATTTCAGTTAGAATCATCATACCTGAATCCACTCATTATGCTGCTATGGGCTTGATGACATAGATGTCATTGCTGAGTGATATTGCATTGTACGTAAGTACCACAACTTCTTTATCCATTTTTCGCTTTATGCGATATTGAACTTGTACCGTAAACGAGTTTCTTGTAAACAGAGCCATCCCAAACTTTGGGGTGGCTGTGTCTTTTTGATTTTAATTTCCCTAAGCTATAGGACCATAAGTGGAAGTGCCCTAGGCTCTGTTGCTTTGTTTTTTAGATGTTTCAGGAAACACCATACACTTCTCCCGAGTGGCTGTTGGCAAGTTACATCCCGCCCATCAGCATAACAAGCCTCCCAGTTCTCCATGGCCTGTCCTGCCTTTCTGGATTTTACACTTTTTTCAGATGGCCCTTTTGACGGGGGGGAAGTGAGACTTCATTGTAGTGCAGATTTCCTTTGCAAGCTTGCTTGGTTGGCCAAAAAGGGCGTATGCGTTTTTTCCTGAATATATTCAGGAAAAAACGCATATGCCCTTTTTGGCCAAGTGCATCATTGTCGACCTTCTGCCTCTTTTCCTATGCTTTAAATGCAATTCCAGTCTACCTCCTGAAATCGGTTTCCTGCAATTCTGCCCGGCTTTCAAGTCCTCTTGGCAGCCTTACTTCAGTATATTTTTGGATGATAGCTGTCATTTATAACTCTGCAGGTTTGTGAATTACAGTGCCCCTGAGCTCCTTTCTTCAACTCGCTTTCTTGTGAGCTGGCCGCAACACCGCAGGATTGCTTCAGGCCCTAATCTGGTTCCGGCATGGCACGCTGAGCCTTTGGTTAATTCCTCTTCCTGGTGGGAAATGAGAGTTAAATTTTCCCGTCCAGACACCTCCAGCTAGTCTCTCATTGGTTCTCCCTATTCCTGTTCATCTTCCGCGGAATTTGCAAACTGGGCCAAACAGGAGGTTAAAGGCACTGACTCTCCAAGTCGGGAGAGTGTTAGTAAAGCATCTGGAATGTTGCACCTGAGTACCAGGGGACGAGAACTGAGACATATTTCAACACGTCTCCCGATCACACGGTTGATCATACTCTGGGTTCCACATGCATGTTTTAGCTGAAGGAAGAATCCCTTAAACCTGGAGAGTTGAGACCCGTGGAATGGGTACCATGCAATATGACTTCAAAGGGTCTTCATTTGCTCACCAAAACTCTCCAATCCTATCACTGCTGCGTTTTTGCCCCTGTACTCACGATTGATTCACTTTCAGAGACATAGCAATCCATAGGTTTTAAGATACTTACTAGTCAGGTACATTATTAGGCGTTTAATATGGGGTTTTGAGTCCATTTCGTTGAGCAAGGAGTAGCTCTTGTCTATTACATATTTGGCTTAAGGAACTTTATCTGTGCTCATTTCAATCTCTGGTTTTATGCAGCACCCCAACTCACCTTTCCCCTTAAGCAAGCATAAGTTGGTTTTCTAAATTTGGGACCATGTTCTGTTTTGAAATTCAGTTCCTGTGTAGCCAAGTTTACATTCCGTGTATTAGTGATATCTTATGATGTTTCTTTTTCTGTGTGACTTATTTCAGTTAGAATCATCATACCTGAATCCACTCATTATGCTGCTATGAGCTTGATGACATAGATGTCATTGCTGAATGATATTGCATTGTACGTAAGTACCACAACTTCTTTATCCATTTTTCGCTTTATGCGATATTGAACTGGTACCGTAAACGAGTTTCTTGTAAACAGAGTCATCCCAAACTTTGGGGTGGCTGTGTCTTTTTGATTTTAATTTCCCTAAGCTATAGGACCATAAGTGGAAGTGCCCTAGGCTCTGTTGCTTTGTTTTTTAGATGTTTCAGGAAACACCATACACTTCTCCCGAGTGGCTGTTGGCAAGTTACATCCCGCCCATCAGCATAACAAGGCTCCCAGTTCTCCATGGCCTGTCCTGCCTTTCTGGATTTTACACTTTTTTCAGATGGCCCTTTTGACGGGGGGGAAGTGAGACTTCATTGTAGTGCAGATTTCCTTTGCAAGCTTGCTTGGTTGGCCAAAAAGGGCGTATGCGTTTTTTCCTGAATATATTCAGGAAAAAACGCATACGCCCTTTTTGGCCAAGTGCATCATTGTCGACCTTCTGCCTCTTTTCCTATGCTTTAAATGCAATTCCAGTCTACCTCCTGAAATCGGTTTCCTGCAATTCTGCCCGGCTTTCAAGTCCTCTTGGCAGCCTTACTTCAGTATATTTTTGGATGATAGCTGTCATTTATAACTCTGCAGGTTTGTGAATTACAGTGCCCCTGAGCTCCTTTCTTCAACTCGCTTTCTTGTGAGCTGGCCGCAACACCGCAGGATTGCTTCAGGCCCTAATCTGGTTCCGGCATGGCACGCTGAGCCTTTGGTTAATTCCTCTTCCTGGTGGGAAATGAGAGTTAAATTTTCCCGTCCAGACACCTCCAGCTAGTCTCTCATTGGTTCTCCCTATTCCTGTTCATCTTCCGCGGAATTTGCAAACTGGGCCAAACAGGAGGTTAAAGGCACTGACTTTCCAAGTCGGGAGAGTGTTAGTAAAGCATCTGGAATGTTGCACCCGAGTACCAGGGGACGAGAACTGAGACATATTTCAACACGTCTCCCGATCACACGGTTGATCATACTCTGGGTTCCACATGCATGTTTTAGCTGAAGGAAGAATCCCTTAAACCTGGAGAGTTGAGACCCGTGGAATGGGTACCATGCAATATGACTTCAAAGGGTCTTCATTTGCTCACCAAAACTCTCCAATCCTATCACTGCTGCGTTTTTGCCCCTGTACTCACGATTGATTCACTTTCAGAGACATAGCAATCCATAGGTTTTAAGATACTTACTAGTCAGGTACATTATTAGGCGTTTAATATGGGGTTTTGAGTCCATTTCGTTGAGCAAGGAGTAGCTCTTGTCTATTCCATATTTGGCTTAAGGAACTTTATCTGTGCTCATTTCAATCTCTGGTTTTATGCAGCACCCCAACTCACCTTTCCCCTTAAGCAAGCATAAGTTGATTTTCTAAATTTGGGACCATGTTCTGATTTGAAATTCAGTTCCTGTGTAGCCAAGTTTACATTCCGTGTATTAGTGATATCTTATGATGTTTCTTTTTCTGTGTGACTTATTTCAGTTAGAATCATCATACCTGAATCCACTCATTATGCTGCTATGGGCCTGATGACATAGATGTCATTGCTGAGTGATATTGCATTGTACGTAAGTACCACAACTTCTTTATCCATTTTTCGCTTTATGCGATATTGAACTTGTACCGTAAATGAGTTTCTTGTAAACAGAGCCATCTCAAGCTTTGGGGTGGCTGTGTCTTTTGATTTTAATTTCCCTAAGCTATAGGACCATAAGTGGAAGTGCCCTAGGCTCTGTTGCTTTGTTTTTTAGATGTTTCAGGAAACACCATACACTTCTCCCGAGTGGCTGTTGGCAATTTACATCCCGCCCATCAGCATAACAAGGCTCCCAGTTCTCCATGGCCTGTCCTGCCTTTCTGGATTTTACACTTTATTCAGATGGCCCTTTTGACCGGGGGGAAGTGAGACTTCATTGTAGTGCAGATTTCCTTTGCAAGCTTGCTTGGTTGGCCAAAAAGGGCATATGCGTTTTTTCCTGAATATATTCAGGAAAAAACGCATACGCCCTTTTTGGCCAAGTGCATCATTGTCGACCTTCTGCCTCTTTTCCTATGCTTTAAATGCAATTCCAGTCTACCTCCTGAAATCGGTTTCCTGCAATTCTGCCCGGCTTTCAAGTCCTCTTGGCAGCCTTACTTCAGTATATTTTTGGATGATAGCTGTCATTTATAACTCTGCAGGTTTGTGAATTACAGTGCCCCTGAGCTCCTTTCTTCAACTCGCTTTCTTGTGAGCTGGCCGCAACACCGCAGGATTGCTTCAGGCCCTAATCTGGTTCCGGCATGGCACGCTGAGCCTTTGGTTAATTCCTCTTCCTGGTGGGAAATGAGAGTTAAATTTTCCCGTCCAGACACCTCCAGCTAGTCTCTCATTGGTTCTCCCTATTCCTGTTCATCTTCCGTGGAATTTGCAAACTGGGCCAAAGAGGAGGTTAAAGGCACTGACTCTCCAAGTCGGGAGAGTGTTAGTAAAGCATGTGGAATGTTGCACCCGAGTACCAGGGGACGAGAACTGAGACATATTTCAACACGTCTCCCGATCACACGGTTGATCATACTCTGGGTTCCACATGCATGTTTTAGCTGAAGGAAGAATCCCTTAAACCTGGAGAGTTGAGACCCGTGGAATGGGTACCATGCAATATGACTTCAAAGGGTCTTCATTTGCTCACCAAAACTCTCCAATCCTATCACTGCTGCGTTTTTGCCCCTGTACTCACGATTGATTCACTTTCAGAGACATAGCAATCCATAGGTTTTAAGATACTTACTAGTCAGGTACATTATTAGGCGTTTAATATGGGGTTTTGAGTCCATTTCGTTGAGCAAGGAGTAGCTCTTGTCTATTACATATTTGGCTTAAGGAACTTTATCTGTGCTCATTTCAATCTCTGGTTTTATGCAGCACCCCAACTCACCTTTCCCCTTAAGCAAGCATAAGTTGGTTTTCTAAATTTGGGACCATGTTCTGTTTTGAAATTCAGTTCCTGTGTAGCCAAGTTTACATTCCGTGTATTAGTGATATCTTATGATGTTTCTTTTTCTGTGTGACTTATTTCAGTTAGAATCATCATACCTGAATCCACTCATTATGCTGCTATGGGCCTGATGACATAGATGTCATTGCTGAGTGATATTGCATTGTACGTAAGTACCACAACTTCTTTATCCATTTTTCGCTTTATGCGATATTGAACTGGTACCGTAAACGAGTTTCTTGTAAACAGAGTCATCCCAAACTTTGGGGTGGCTGTGTCTTTTTGATTTTAATTTCCCTAAGCTATAGGACCATAAGTGGAAGTGCCCTAGGCTCTGTTGCTTTGTTTTTTAGATGTTTCAGGAAACACCATACACTTCTCCCGAGTGGCTGTTGGCAAGTTACATCCCGCCCATCAGCATAACAAGGCTCCCAGTTCTCCATGGCCTGTCCTGCCTTTCTGGATTTTACACTTTTTTCAGATGGCCCTTTTGACGGGGGGGAAGTGAGACTTCATTGTAGTGCAGATTTCCTTTGCAAGCTTGCTTGGTTGGCCAAAAAGGGCGTATGCGTTTTTTCCTGAATATATTCAGGAAAAAACGCATACGCCCTTTTTGGCCAAGTGCATCATTGTCGACCTTCTGCCTCTTTTCCTATGCTTTAAATGCAATTCCAGTCTACCTCCTGAAATCGGTTTCCTGCAATTCTGCCCGGCTTTCAAGTCCTCTTGGCAGCCTTACTTCAGTATATTTTTGGATGATAGCTGTCATTTATAACTCTGCAGGTTTGTGAATTACAGTGCCCCTGAGCTCCTTTCTTCAACTCGCTTTCTTGTGAGCTGGCCGCAACACCGCAGGATTGCTTCAGGCCCTAATCTGGTTCCGGCATGGCACGCTGAGCCTTTGGTTAATTCCTCTTCCTGGTGGGAAATGAGAGTTAAATTTTCCCGTCCAGACACCTCCAGCTAGTCTCTCATTGGTTCTCCCTATTCCTGTTCATCTTCCGCGGAATTTGCAAACTGGGCCAAACAGGAGGTTAAAGGCACTGACTCTCCAAGTCGGGAGAGTGTTAGTAAAGCATCTGGAATGTTGCACCCGAGTACCAGGGGACGAGAACTGAGACATATTTCAACACGTCTCCCGATCACACGGTTGATCATACTCTGGGTTCCACATGCATGCTTTACCTGAAGGAAGAATCCCTTAAACCTGGAGAGTTGAGACCCGTGGAATGGGTACCATGCAATATGACTTCAAAGGGTCTTCATTTGCTCAACAAAACTCTCCAATCCTATCACTGCTGCGTTTTTGCCCCTGTACTCACGATTGATTCACTTTCAGAGACATAGCAATCCATAGGTTTTAAGATACTTACTAGTCAGGTACATTATTAGGCGTTTAATATGGGGTTTTGAGTCCATTTCGTTGAGCAAGGAGTAGCTCTTGTCTATTACATATTTGGCTTAAGGAACTTTATCTGTGCTCATTTCAATCTCTGGTTTTATGCAGCACCCCAACTCACCTTTCCCCTTAAGCAAGCATAAGTTGGTTTTCTAAATTTGGGACCATGTTCTGTTTTGAAATTCAGTTCCTGTGTAGCCAAGTTTACATTCCGTGTATTAGTGATATCTTATGATGTTTCTTTTTCTGTGTGACTTATTTCAGTTAGAATCATCATACCTGAATCCACTCATTATGCTGCTATGGGCTTGATGACATAGATGTCATTGCTGAGTGATATTGCATTGTACGTAAGTACCACAACTTCTTTATCCATTTTTCGCTTTATGCGATATTGAACTTGTACCGTAAACGAGTTTCTTGTAAACAGAGCCATCCCAAACTTTGGGGTGGCTGTGTCTTTTTGATTTTAATTTCCCTAAGCTATAGGACCATAAGTGGAAGTGCCCTAGGCTCTGTTGCTTTGTTTTTTAGATGTTTCAGGAAACACCATACACTTCTCCCGAGTGGCTGTTGGCAAGTTTCATCCCGCCCATCAGCATAACAAGGCTCCCAGTTCTCCATGGCCTGTCCTGCCTTTCTGGATTTTACACTTTTTTCAGATGGCCCTTTTGACGGGGGGGAAGTGAGACTTCATTGTAGTGCAGATTTCCTTTGCAAGCTTGCTTGGTTGGCCAAAAAGGGCGTATGCGTTTTTTCCTGAATATATTCAGGAAAAAACGCATACGCCCTTTTTGGCCAAGTGCATCATTGTCGACCTTCTGCCTCTTTTCCTATGCTTTAAATGCAATTCCAGTCTACCTCCTGAAATCGGTTTCCTGCAATTCTGCCCGGCTTTCAAGTCCTCTTGGCAGCCTTACTTCAGTATATTTTTGGATGATAGCTGTCATTTATAACTCTGCAGGTTTGTGAATTACAGTGCCCCTGAGCTCCTTTCTTCAACTCGCTTTCTTGTGAGCTGGCCGCAACACCGCAGGATTGCTTCAGGCCCTAATCTGGTTCCGGCATGGCACGCTGAGCCTTTGGTTAATTCCTCTTCCTGGTGGGAAATGAGAGTTAAATTTTCCCGTCCAGACACCTCCAGCTAGTCTCTCATTGGTTCTCCCTATTCCTGTTCATCTTCCGCGGAATTTGCAAACTGGGCCAAAGAGGAGGTTAAAGGCACTGACTCTCCAAGTCGGGAGAGTGTTAGTAAAGCATCTGGAATGTTGCACCCGAGTACCAGGGGACGAGAACTGAGACATATTTCAACACGTCTCCCGATCACACGGTTGATCATACTCTGGGTTCCACATGCATGTTTTAGCTGAAGGAAGAATCCCTTAAACCTGGAGAGTTGAGACCCGTGGAATGGGTACCATGCAATATGACTTCAAAGGGTCTTCATTTGCTCACCAAAACTCTCCAATCCTATCACTGCTGCGTTTTTGCCCCTGTACTCACGATTGATTCACTTTCAGAGACATAGCAATCCATAGGTTTTAAGATACTTACTAGTCAGGTACATTATTAGGCGTTTAATATGGGGTTTTGAGTCCATTTCGTTGAGCAAGGAGTAGCTCTTGTCTATTACATATTTGGCTTAAGGAACTTTATCTGTGCTCATTTCAATCTCTGGTTTTATGCAGCACCCCAACTCACCTTTCCCCTTAAGCAAGCATAAGTTGGTTTTCTAAATTTGGGACCATGTTCTGTTTTGAAATTCAGTTCCTGTGTAGCCAAGTTTACATTCCGTGTATTAGTGATATCTTATGATGTTTCTTTTTCTGTGTGACTTATTTCAGTTAGAATCATCATACCTGAATCCACTCATTATGCTGCTATGAGCTTGATGACATAGATGTCATTGCTGAATGATATTGCATTGTACGTAAGTACCACAACTTCTTTATCCATTTTTCGCTTTATGCGATATTGAACTGGTACCGTAAACGAGTTTCTTGTAAACAGAGTCATCCCAAACTTTGGGGTGGCTGTGTCTTTTTGATTTTAATTTCCCTAAGCTATAGGACCATAAGTGGAAGTGCCCTAGGCTCTGTTGCTTTGTTTTTTAGATGTTTCAGGAAACACCATACACTTCTCCCGAGTGGCTGTTGGCAAGTTACATCCCGCCCATCAGCATAACAAGGCTCCCAGTTCTCCATGGCCTGTCCTGCCTTTCTGGATTTTACACTTTTTTCAGATGGCCCTTTTGACGGGGGGGAAGTGAGACTTCATTGTAGTGCAGATTTCCTTTGCAAGCTTGCTTGGTTGGCCAAAAAGGGCGTATGCGTTTTTTCCTGAATATATTCAGGAAAAAACGCATACGCCCTTTTTGGCCAAGTGCATCATTGTCGACCTTCTGCCTCTTTTCCTATGCTTTAAATGCAATTCCAGTCTACCTCCTGAAATCGGTTTCCTGCAATTCTGCCCGGCTTTCAAGTCCTCTTGGCAGCCTTACTTCAGTATATTTTTGGATGATAGCTGTCATTTATAACTCTGCAGGTTTGTGAATTACAGTGCCCCTGAGCTCCTTTCTTCAACTCGCTTTCTTGTGAGCTGGCCGCAACACCGCAGGATTGCTTCAGGCCCTAATCTGGTTCCGGCATGGCATGCTGAGCCTTTGGTTAATTCCTCTTCCTGGTGGGAAATGAGAGTTAAATTTTCCCGTCCAGACACCTCCAGCTAGTCTCTCATTGGTTCTCCCTATTCCTGTTCATCTTCCGCGGAATTTGCAAACTGGGCCAAACAGGAGGTTAAAGGCACTGACTCTCCAAGTCGGGAGAGTGTTAGTAAAGCATCTGGAATGTTGCACCCGAGTACCAGGGGACGAGAACTGAGACATATTTCAACACGTCTCCCGATCACACGGTTGATCATACTCTGGGTTCCTCATGCATGTTTTAGCTGAAGGAAGAATCCCTTAAACCTGGAGAGTTGAGACCCGTGGAATGGGTACCATGCAATATGACTTCAAAGGGTCTTCATTTGCTCACCAAAACTCTCCAATCCTATCACTGCTGCGTTTTTGCCCCTGTACTCACGATTGATTCACTTTCAGAGACATAGCAATCCATAGGTTTTAAGATACTTACTAGTCAGGTACATTATTAGGCGTTTAATATGGGGTTTTGAGTCCATTTCGTTGAGCAAGGAGTAGCTCTTGTCTATTATATATTTGGCTTAAGGAACTTTATCTGTGCTCATTTCAATCTCTGGTTTTATGCAGCACCCCAACTCACCTTTCCCCTTAAGCAAGCATAAGTTGGTTTTCTAAATTTGGGACCATGTTCTGTTTTGAAATTCAGTTCCTGTGTAGCCAAGTTTACATTCCGTGTATTAGTGATATCTTATGATGTTTCTTTTTCTGTGTGACTTATTTCAGTTAGAATCATCATACCTGAATCCACTCATTATGCTGCTATGGGCCTGATGACATAGATGTCATTGCTGAGTGATATTGCATTGTACGTAAGTACCACAACTTCTTTATCCATTTTTCGCTTTATGCGATATTGAACTTGTACCGTAAACGAGTTTCTTGTAAACAGAGCCATCCCAAACTTTGGGGTGGCTGTGTCTTTTTGATTTTAATTTCCCTAAGCTGCAGGACCATAAGTGGAAGTGCCCTAGGCTCTGTTGCTTTGTTTTTTAGATGTTTCAGGAAACACCATACACTTCTCCCGAGTGGCTGTTGGCAATTTACATCCCGCCCATCAGCATAACAAGGCTCCCAGTTCTCCATGGCCTGTCCTGCCTTTCTGGATTTTACACTTTTTTCAGATGGCCCTTTTGACGGGGGGGAAGTGAGACTTCATTGTAGTGCAGATTTCCTTTGCAAGCTTGCTTGGTTGGCCAAAAAGGGCGTATGCGTTTTTTCCTGAATATATTCAGGAAAAAACGCATACGCCCTTTTTGGCCAAGTGCATCATTGTCGACCTTCTGCCTCTTTTCCTATGCTTTAAATGCAATTCCAGTCTACCTCCTGAAATCGGTTTCCTGCAATTCTGCCTGGCTTTCAAGTCCTCTTGGCAGCCTTACTTCAGTATATTTTTGGATGATAGCTGTCATTTATAACTCTGCAGGTTTGTGAATTACAGTGCCCCTGAGCTCCTTTCTTCAACTCGCTTTCTTGTGAGCTGGCCGCAACACCGCAGGATTGCTTCAGGCCCTAATCTGGTTCCGGCATGGCACGCTGAGCCTTTGGTTAATTCCTCTTCCTGGTGGGAAATGAGAGTTAAATTTTCCCGTCCAGACACCTCCAGCTAGTCTCTCATTGGTTCTCCCTATTCCTGTTCATCTTCCGCGGAATTTGCAAACTGGGCCAAACAGGAGGTTAAAGGCACTGACTCTCCAAGTCGGGAGAGTGTTAGTAAAGCATCTGGAATGTTGCACCCGAGTACCAGGGGACGAGAACTGAGACATATTTCAACACGTCTCCCGATCACACGGTTGATCATACTCTGGGTTCCACATGCATGTTTTAGCTGAAGGAAGAATCCCTTAAACCTGGAGAGTTGAGACCCGTGGAATGGGTACCATGCAAGATGACTTCAAAGGGTCTTCATTTGCTCACCAAAACTCTCCAATCCTATCACTGCTGCGTTTTTGCCCCTGTACTCACGATTGATTCACTTTCAGAGACATAGCAATCCATAGGTTTTAAGATACTTACTAGTCAGGTACATTATTAGGTGTTTAATATGGGGTTTTGAGTCCATTTCGTTGAGCAAGGAGTAGCTCTTGTCTATTACATATTTGGCTTAAGGAACTTTATCTGTGCTCATTTCAATCTCTGGTTTTATGCAGCACCCCAACTCACCTTTCCCCTTAAGCAAGCATAAGTTGGTTTTCTAAATTTGGGACCATGTTCTGTTTTCAAATTCAGTTCCTGTGTAGCCAAGTTTACATTCCGTGTATTAGTGATATCTTATGATGTTTCTTTTTCTGTGTGACTTATTTCAGTTAGAATCATCATACCTGAATCCACTCATTATGCTGCTATGTGCTTGATGACATAGATGTCTTTGCTGAGTGATATTGCATTGTACGTAAGTACCACAACTTCTTTATCCATTTTTCGCTTTATGCGATATTGAACTTGTACCGTAAACGAGTTTCTTGTAAACAGAGCCATCCCAAACTTTGGGGTGGCTGTGTCTTTTTGATTTTAATTTCCCTAAGCTATAGGACCATAAGTGGAAGTGCCCTAGGCTCTGTTGCTTTGTTTTTTAGATGTTTCAGGAAACACCATACACTTCTCCCGAGTGGCTGTTGGCAATGTACATCCCGCCCATCAGCATAACAAGGCTCCAGTTCTCCATGGCCTGTCCTGCCTTTCTGGATTTTACACTTTTTTCAGATGGCCCTTTTGACGGGGGGAAGTGAGACTTCATTGTAGTGCAGATTTCCTTTGCAAGCTTGCTTGGTTGGCCAAAAAGGGCGTATGCGTTTTTTCCTGAATATATTCAGGAAAAAACGCATACGCCCTTTTTGGCCAAGTGCATCATTGTCGACCTTCTGCCTCTTTTCCTATGCTTTAAATGCAATTCCAGTCTACCTCCTGAAATCGGTTTCCTGCAATTCTGCCCGTCTTTCAAGTCCTCTTGGCAGCCTTACTTCAGTATATTTTTGGATGATAGCTGTCATTTATAACTCTGCAGGTTTGTGAATTACAGTGCCCCTGAGCTCCTTTCTTCAACTCGCTTTCTTGTGAGCTGGCCGCAACACCGCAGGATTGCTTCAGGCCCTAATCTGGTTCCGGCATGGCACGCTGAGCCTTTGGTTAATTCCTCTTCCTGGTGGGAAATGAGAGTTAAATTTTCCCGTCCAGACACCTCCAGCTAGTCTCTCATTGGTTCTCCCTATTCCTGTTCATCTTCCGCGGAATTTGCAAACTGGGCCAAACAGGAGGTTAAAGGCACTGACTCTCCAAGTCGGGAGAGTGTTAGTAAAGCATCTGGAATGTTGCACCCGAGTACCAGGGGACGAGAACTGAGACATATTTCAACACGTCTCCCGATCACACGGTTGATCATACTCTGGGTTCCACATGCATGTTTTAGCTGAAGGAAGAATCCCTTAAACCTGGAGAGTTGAGACCCGTGGAATGGGTACCATGCAATATGACTTCAAAGGGTCTTCATTTGCTCACCAAAACTCTCCAATCCTATCACTGCTGCGTTTTTGCCCCTGTACTCACGATTGATTCACTTTCAGAGACATAGCAATCCATAGGTTTTAAGATACTTACTAGTCAGGTACATTATTAGGCGTTTAATATGGGGTTTTGAGTCCATTTCGTTGAGCAAGGAGTAGCTCTTGTCTATTACATATTTGGCTTAAGGAACTTTATCTGTGCTCATTTCAATCTCTGGTTTTATGCAGCACCCCAACTCACCTTTCCCCTTAAGCAAGCATAAGTTGGTTTTCTAAATTTGGGACCATGTTCTGTTTTGAAATTCAGTTCCTGTGTAGCCAAGTTTACATTCCGTGTATTAGTGATATCTTATGATGTTTCTTTTTCTGTGTGACTTATTTCAGTTAGAATCATCATACCTGAATCCACTCATTATGCTGCTATGGGCCTGATGACATAGATGTCATTGCTGAGTGATATTGCATTGTACGTAAGTACCACAACTTCTTTATCCATTTTTCGCTTTATGCGATATTGAACTTGTACCGTAAACGAGTTTCTTGTAAACAGAGCCATCCCAAACTTTGGGGTGGCTGTGTCTTTTTGATTTTAATTTCCCTAAGCTATAGGACCATAAGTGGAAGTGCCCTAGGCTCTGTTGCTTTGTTTTTTAGATGTTTCAGGAAACACCATACACTTCTCCCGAGTGGCTGTTGGCAATGTACATCCCGCCCATCAGCATAACAAGGCTCCCAGTTCTCCATGGCCTGTCCTGCCTTTCTGGATTTTACACTTTTTTCAGATGGCCCTTTTGACGGGGGGGAAGTGAGACTTCATTGTAGTGCAGATTTCCTTTGCAAGCTTGCTTGGTTGGCCAAAAAGGGCGTATGCGTTTTTTCCTGAATATATTCAGGAAAAAACGCATACGCCCTTTTTGGCCAAGTGCATCATTGTCGACCTTCTGCCTCTTTTCCTATGCTTTAAATGCAATTCCAGTCTACCTCCTGAAATCGGTTTCCTGCAATTCTGCCCGTCTTTCAAGTCCTCTTGGCAGCCTTACTTCAGTATATTTTTGGATGATAGCTGTCATTTATAACTCTGCAGGTTTGTGAATTACAGTGCCCCTGAGCTCCTTTCTTCAACTCGCTTTCTTGTGAGCTGGCCGCAACACCGCACGATTGCTTCAGGCCCTAATCTGGTTCCGGCATGGCACGCTGAGCCTTTGGTTAATTCCTCTTCCTGGTGGGAAATGAGAGTTAAATTTTCCCGTCCAGACACCTCCAGCTAGTCTCTCATTGGTTCTCCCTATTCCTGTTCATCTTCCGCGGAATTTGCAAACTGGGCCAAACAGGAGGTTAAAGGCACTGACTCTCCAAGTCGGGAGAGTGTTAGTAAAGCATCTGGAATGTTGCACCCGAGTACCAGGGGACGAGAACTGAGACATATTTCAACACGTCTCCCGATCACACGGTTGATCATACTCTGGGTTCCACATGCATGTTTTAGCTGAAGGAAGAATCCCTTAAACCTGGAGAGTTGAGACCCGTGGAATGGGTACCATGCAATATGACTTCAAAGGGTCTTCATTTGCTCACCAAAACTCTCCAATCCTATCACTGCTGCGTTTTTGCCCCTGTACTCACGATTGATTCACTTTCAGAGACATAGAAATCCAAGGTTTTAAGATACTTACTAGTCAGGTACATTATTAGGCGTTTAATATGGGGTTTTTTTTTTTTTTTTTTTTTTTTTTTTTTTTTTTAAAACATCTTTATTGGAGCATAATTGCTTTACAATGGTATGTTAGTTTCAGCTTCACAACAAAATGAATCAGTTATATATATACATATGTTCCCATATCTCTTCCTGCTTGCGTCACCCTCCCTCCCACCCTCCCTATCCCACCCCTCCAGGCGGTCACAAAGCACCGAGCTGATCTCCCTGTGCTATGCGGCTGCTTCCCACTAGCTATCTACCTTACGTTTGGTAGTGTATACATGTCCATGCCTCTTTATTGCTTTGTCACCGTTTACCCTTCCCCCTCCCCATAGCCTCAAGTCCATTCTCTAGTAAGTCTGTGTCTTTATTCCTGTTTCACCCCTAGGTTTTTCATGACATTTTTTTTTTCTTAAATTCCATATATATGTGTTAGCATACGGTATTTGTCTCTCTCTTTCTGACTTACTTCACTCTGTATGACAGACTCTAGGTCTATCCACCTCATTACAAATAGCTCAATTTCGTCTCTTTTTATGGCTGAGTAATATTCCATTGTATATATGTGCCACATCTTCTTTATCCATTCATCCGATGATGGACACTTAGGTTGTTTCCATCTCTGGGCTATTGTAAATAGAGCTGCAATGAACATTTTGGTACATGACTCTTTTTGAATTATGGTTTTCTCAGGGTATATGCCCAGTAGTGGGATTGCTGGGTCATATGGTAGTTCTATTTGTAGCTTTTTAAGGAACCTCCATACTGTTCTCCACAGTGGCTGTATCAATTCACATTCCCACCAACAGTGTAAGAGGGTTCCCTTTTCTCCACACCCTCTCCAGCATTTATTGTTTCTAGATTTTTTGATGATGGCCATTCTGACTGGTGTGAGATGATATCTCATTGTAGTTTTGATTTGCATTTCTCTAATGATTAGTGATGTTGAGCATTCTTTCATGTGTTTGTTGGCAGTCTGTATATCTTCTTTGGAGAAATGTCTATTTAGGTCTTCTGCCCATTTTTGGATTGGGTTGTTTGTTCTTTTGTTATTAAGCTGCATGAGCTGCTTATAAATTTTGGAGATTAATCCTTTGTCAGTTGCTTCATTTGCAAATATTTTCTCCCATTCTGAGGGTTGTCTTTTGGTCTTCTTTATGGTTTCCTTTGCTGCGCAAAAGCTTTTAAGTTTCATTAGGTCCCATTTGTTTACTTTTGTTTTTATTTCCATTTCTCTAGGAGGTGGGTCAAAAAGGATCTTGCTGTGATTTATGTCATACAGTGTTCTGCCTATGTTTTCCTCTAAGAGTTTGATAGTTTCTGGCCTTACATTTAGGTCTTTAATCCATTTTGAGCTTATTTTTGTGTATGGTGTTAGGGAGTGATCTAATCTCATACTTTTACATGTAGCTGTCCAGTTTTCCCAGCACCACTTATTGAATAGGCTGTCCTTTCTCCACTGTACATTTCTGCCTCCTTTGTCAAAGATAAGGTGACCATATGTGCGTGGGTTTATCTCTGGGCTTTCTATCCTGTTCCATTGATCTATATTTCTGTTTTTGTGCCAGTACCATACTGTCTTGATTACTGTAGCTTTGTAGTATAGTCTGAAGTCAGGAAGCCTGATTCCTCCAGCTCCATTTTTCGTTCTCAAGATTGCTTTGGCTATTCGGGGTCTTTTGTGTTTCCATACAAATTGTGAGATTTTTTGTTCTAGTTCTGTGAAAAATGCCAGTGGTAGTTTCATAGGGATTGCATTGAATCTGTAGATTGCTTTGGGTAGTATAGTCATTTTCACAATGTTGATTCTTCCAATCCAAGAACATGGTATATCTCTCCATCTATTTGTATCATTTTTAATTTCTTTCATCAGTGTCTTATAATTTTCTGCATACAGGTCTTTTGTCTCCTTAGGTAGGTTTATTCCTAGGTATTTTATTCTTTTTGTTGCAATGGTAAATGGGAGTGTTTTCTTGATTTCACTTTCAGATTTTTCATCCTTAGTGTATAGGAATGCCAGAGATTTCTGTGCATTAATTTTGTATCCTGCTACTTTACCAAATTCATTGATTAGCTCTAGTAGTTTTCTGGTAGCATCTTTAGGATTCTGTATGTATAGTATCATGTCATCTGCAAACAGTGACAGCTTTACTTCTTCTTTTCCGATTTGGATTCCTTTTATTTCCTTTTCTTCTCTGATTGCTGTGGCTAAAACTTCCAAAACTATGTTGAATAAGAGTGGTGAGAGTGGGCAACCTTGTCTTGTTCCTGATCTTAGTGGAAATGCTTTCAGTTTTTCACCATTGAGGACGATGTTGGCTGTGGGTTTGTTATATATGGCCTTTATTATGTTGAGGAAAGTTCCCTCTATGCCTACTTTCTGCAGGGTTTTTATCATAAATGGGTGTTGAATTTTGTCAAAAGCTTTCTCTGCATCTATTGAGATGATCATATGGTTTTTCTCCTTCAATTTGTTAATATGGTGTATCACGTTGATTGATTTGCGTATATTGAAGAATCCTTGCATTCCTGGAATAAACCCCACTTGATCATGGTGTATGATCCGTTTAATGTGCTGTTGGATTCTGTTTGCTAGTATTTTGTTGAGGATCTTTGCATCTATGTTCATCAGTGATATTGGCCTGTAGTTTTCTTTCTTTGTGACATCCTTGTCTGGTTTTGGTATCAGGGTGATGGTGGCCTCGTAGAATGAGTTTGGGAGTGTTCCTCCCTCTGCTATATTTTGGAAGAGTCTGAGAAGGATAGGTGTTAACTCTTCTCTAAATGTTTGATAGAATTCGCCTGTGAAGCCATCTGGTCCTGGGCTTTTGCTTGTTGGAAGATTTTTAATCACAGTTTCAATTTCAGTGCTTGTGATTGGTCTGTTCATATTTTCTATTTCTTTCTGATTCAGTCTTGGCAGGTTGTGCCTTTCTAAGAATTTGTCCATTTCTTCCACGTTGTCCATTTTATTGGCATAGAGTTGCTTGTAGTAATCTCTCATGATCTTTTGTATTTCTGCAGTGTCAGTTGTTACTTCTCCTTTTTCATTTCTAATTCTATTGATTTGAGTCTTCTCCCTTTTTTTCTTGATGAGTCTGGCTAATGGTTTATCAATTTTGTTTATCCTTTCAAAGAACCAGCTTTTAGTTTTATTGATCTTTGCTATCGTTTCCTTCATTTCTTTTTCATTTATTTCTGATCTGATTTTTATGATTTCTTTCCTCCTGCTAACTTTGGGGTTTTTTTGTTCTTCTTTCTCTAATTGCTTTAGGTGCAAGGTTAGGTTGTTTATTCGAGATGTTTCCTGTTTCTTAAGGTAAGATTGTATTGCTATAAACTTCCCTCTTAGAACTGCTTTTGCTGCATCCCATAGATTTTGAGTCGTCGTGTCTCCATTGTCATTTGTTTCTAGGTATTTTTTGATATCCCCTTTGATTTCTTCAGTGATCACTTCGTTATTAAGTAGTGTATTGTTTAGCCTCCATGTGTTTGTATTTTTTACAGATCTTCTCCTGTGATTGATATCGAGTCTCATAGCGTTGTGGTCGGAAAAGATACTTGATACAATTTCAATTTTCTTAAATTTACCAAGGCTTGATTTGTGACCCAAGATATGATCTATCCTGGAGAATGTTCCATGAGCACTTGAGAAAAATGTGTATTCTGTTGTTTTTGGATGGAATGTCCTATAAATATCAATTAACTCCATCTCATTTAATGTATCATTTAAAGCTTGTGTTTCCTTATTTATTTTCATTTTGGATGATCTGTCCATTGGTGAAAGTGGGGTGTTAAAGTCCCCTACTATGAATGTGTTACTGTCGATTTCCCCTTTTATGGTTGTCAGTATTTGCCTTATGTATTGAGGTGCACCTATGTTGGGTGCATAAATATTTACAATTGTTATATCTTCCTCTTGGATCGATCCCTTGATCATTATGTAGTGTCCTTCTTTGTCTCTTCTAATAGTCTTTGTTTTAAAGTCTATTTTGTCTGATATGAGAATTGCTACTCCAGCTTTCTTTTGGTTTCCATTTGCATGAAATACCTTTTTCCATCCCCTTACTTTCAGTCTGTATGTGTCTCTAGGTCTGAGGTGGGTCTCTTGTAGACAGCAAATATATGGGTCTTGTTTTTGTATCCATTCAGCCAATCTGTGTCTTTTGGTGGGAGCATTTAGTCCATTTACATTTAAGGTAATTATCGATATGTGTGTTCCCATTCCCATTTTCTTAATTGTTTGGGGTTTGTTATTGTAGGTCTTTTCCTTCTTTTGTGTTTCTTGCCTAGAGAAGTTCCTTTAGCAGTTGTTGTAGAGCTGGTTTGGTGGTGCTGAACTCTCTCAGCTTTTGCTTGTCTGTAAAGGTTTTAATTTCTCCATCAAATCTGAATGAGATCCTTGCTGGGTAGAGTAATCTTGGTTGCAGGTTTTTCTCCTTCAACACTTTCAATATGTCCTGCCACTCCCTTCTGGCTTGCAGAGTTTCTGCTGAAAGATCAGCTGTTAACCTTATGGGGATTCCCTTGTGTGTTATTTGTTGTTTTTCCCTTGCTGCTTTTAATATGTTTTCTTTGTATTTAATTTTTGACAGTTTGATTAATATGTGTCTTGGCGTATTTCTCCTTGGATTTATCCTGTATGGGACTCTCTGTGCTTCCTGGACTTGATTAACTATTTCCTTTCCCATATTAGGGAAGTTTTCAACTATAATCTCTTCAAATATTTTCTCAGTCCCTTTCTTTTTCTCTTCTTCTTCTGGAACCCCTATAATTCGAATGTTGGTGCGTTTAATGTTGTCCCAGAGGTCTCTGAGACTGTCCTCAGTTCTTTTCATTCTTTTTTCTTTATTCTGCTCTGCAGTAGTTATTTCCACTATTTTATCTTCCAGGTCACTTATCCGTTCTTCTGCCTCAGTTATTCTGCTATTGATCCCATCTAGAGTACTTTTAATTTCATTTATTGTGTTGTTCATCGTTGCCTGTTTCATCTTTAGTTCTTCTAGGTCCTTGTTAACTGATTCTTGCATTTTGTCCATTCTATTGTCCATTCTATCTCCAAGATTTCGGATCAACCTTACTATCATTATTCTGAATTCTTTTTCCGGTAGACTGCCTATTTCCTCTTCATTTGTTAGGTCTGGTGGGTTTTTATCTTGCTCCTTCATCTGCTGTGTGTTTTTCTGTCTTTTCATTTTGCTTATCTTACTGTGTTTGGGGTCTCCTTTTTTGCAGGCTGAAGGTTCGTAGTTCCTGTTGTTTTTTGTGTCTGTCCCCAGTGGCTAAGGTTGGTTCAGTGGGTTGTGTCAGCTTCCTGGTGGAGGGTACTAGTGCCTGTGTTCTGGTGGATGAGGCTGGATCTTGTCTTTCTGGTGGGCAGGTCCACGTCTGGTGGTGTGTTTTGGGGTGTCTGTAGACTTATTATGATTTTGGGCAGCCTCTCTGCTAATGGGTGGGGTTGTGTTCCTGTCTTGCTAGTTGTTTGGCATAGGGTGTCCAGCACTGTAGCTTGCTGGTCGTTGAGTGAAGCTGGGTGCTGGCGTTGAGATGGAGATCTCTCGGAGATTTTTGCTGTTTGATATTATGTGCAGCTGGGAGGTCTCTTGTGGACCAGTGTCCTGAAGTTGGCTCTCCCACCTCAGAGGCACAGCACTGACTCCTGGCTGCAGCACCAAGCGCCTTTCATCCACAGGGCTCCTTAATTTGGGATGATTCGTTGTCTATTCAGGTATTCCACAGATGCAGGGTATATCAAGTTGATTGTGGAGCTTTAATCCGCTGCTTCTGATGGGTGGTTGCCATGGTCAGCTGCTAAAGATAAATCCTCTTCTTTAAGCCCATCCTGCCCCACAGATAGGAAATTCCACTTTTTGTTGGACTAAGAAGCCTCCAGCTGCCCCAGCGCCACACTGGAAGAGGGCCTGTTTTTTTCCCTTTGTGCTTAGTCTAGTTTCACTCGCTCACAGGACGCCACGTGCATAGGCCTCACACCGGGCACCTCAGGTCAGAGCTCCTCCTGGGAAAAAAAATAATATGGGGTTTTGAGTCCATTTCGTTGAGCAAGGAGTAGCTCTTGTCTATTACATATTTGGCTTAAGGAACTTTATCTGTGCTCATTTCAATCTCTGGTTTTATGCAGCACCCCAACTCACCTTTCCCCTTAAGCAAGCATAAGTTGGTTTTCTAAATTTGGGACCATGTTCTGTTTTGAAATTCAGTTCTTGTGTAGCCAAGTTTACATTCCGTGTATTAGTGATATCTTATGATGTTTCTTTTTCTGTGTGACTTATTTCAGTTAGAATCATCATACCTGAATCCACTCATTATGCTGCTATGGGCCTGATGACATAGATGTCATTGCTGAGTGATATTGCATTGTACGTAAGTACCACAACTTCTTTATCCATTTTTCGCTTTATGCGATATTGAACTTGTACCGTAAACGAGTTTCTTGTAAACAGAGCCATCCCAAACTTTGGGGTGGCTGTGTCTTTTTGATTTTAATTTCCCTAAGCTATAGGACCATAAGTGGAAGTGCCCTAGGCTCTGTTGCTTTGTTTTTTAGATGTTTCAGGAAACACCATACACTTCTCCCGAGTGGCTGTTGGCAATTTACATCCCGCCCATCAGCATAACAAGGCTCCCAGTTCTCCATGGCCTGTCCTGCCTTTCTGGATTTTACACTTTTTTCAGATGGCCCTTTTGACGGGGGGGAAGTGAGACTTCATTGTAGTGCAGATTTCCTTTGCAAGCTTGCTTGGTTGGCCAAAAAGGGCGTATGCGTTTTTTCCTGAATATATTCAGGAAAAAACGCATACGCCCTTTTTGGCCAAGTGCATCATTGTCGACCTTCTGCCTCTTTTCCTATGCTTTAAATGCAATTCCAGTCTACCTCCTGAAATCGGTTTCCTGCAATTCTGCCCGGCTTTCAAGTCCTCTTGGCAGCCTTACTTCAGTATATTTTTGGATGATAGCTGTCATTTATAACTCTGCAGGTTTGTGAATTACAGTGCCCCTGAGCTCCTTTCTTCAACTCGCTTTCTTGTGAGCTGGCCGCAACACCGCAGGATTGCTTCAGGCCCTAATCTGGTTCCGGCATGGCACGCTGAGCCTTTGGTTAATTCCTCTTCCTGGTGGGAAATGAGAGTTAAATTTTCCCGTCCAGACACCTCCAGCTAGTCTCTCATTGGTTCTCCCTATTCCTGTTCATCTTCCGCGGAATTTGCAAACTGGGCTAAACAGGAGGTTAAAGGCACTGACTCTCCAAGTCGGGAGAGTGTTAGTAAAGCATCTGGAATGTTGTACCCGAGTACCAGGGGACAAGAACTGAGACATATTTCAACACGTCTCCCGATCACACGGTTGATCATACTCTGGGTTCCACATGCATGTTTTAGCTGAAGGAAGAATCCCTTAAACCTGGAGAGTTGAGACCCGTGGAATGGGTACCATGCAATATGACTTCAAAGGGTCTTCATTTGCTCACCAAAACTCTCCAATCCTATCACTGCTGCGTTTTTGCCCCTGTACTCACGATTGATTCACTTTCAGAGACATAGCAATCCATAGGTTTTAAGATACTTACTAGTCAGGTACATTATTAGGCGTTTAATATGGGGTTTTGAGTCCATTTCGTTGAGCAAGGAGTAGCTCTTGTCTATTACATATTTGGCTTAAGGAACTTTATCTGTGCTCATTTCAATCTCTGGTTTTATGCAGCACCCCAACTCACCTTTCCCCTTAAGCAAGCATAAGTTGGTTTTCTAAATTTGGGACCATGTTCTGTTTTGAAATTCAGTTCCTGTGTAGCCAAGTTTACATTCCGTGTATTAGTGATATCTTATGATGTTTCTTTTTCTGTGTGACTTATTTCAGTTAGAATCATCATACCTGAATCCACTCATTATGCTGCTATGGGCCTGATGACATAGATGTCATTGCTGAGTGATATTGCATTGTACGTAAGTACCACAACTTCTTTATCCATTTTTCGCTTTATGCGATATTGAACTTGTACCGTAAACGAGTTTCTTGTAAACAGAGCCATCCCAAACTTTGGGGTGGCTGTGTCTTTTTGATTTTAATTTCCCTAAGCTACAGGACCATAAGTGGAAGTGCCCTAGGCTCTGTTGCTTTGTTTTTTAGATGTTTCAGGAAACACCATACACTTCTCCCGAGTGGCTGTTGGCAATTTACATCCCGCCCATCAGCATAACAAGGCTCCCAGTTCTCCATGGCCTGTCCTGCCTTTCTGGATTTTACACTTTTTTCAGATGGCCCTTTTGACGGGGGGGGGAAGTGAGACTTCATTGTAGTGCAGATTTCCTTTGCAAGCTTGCTTGGTTGGCCAAAAAGTGCGTATGCGTTTTTTAGTGAATATATTCAGGAAAAAACGCATACGCCCTTTTTGGCCAAGTGCATCATTGTCGACCTTCTGCCTCTTTTCCTATGCTTTAAATGCAATTCCAGTCTACCTCCTGAAATCGGTTTCCTGCAATTCTGCCCGGCTTTCAAGTCCTCTTGGCAGCCTTACTTCAGTATATTTTTGGATGATAGCTGTCATTTATAACTCTGCAGGTTTGTGAATTACAGTGCCCCTGAGCTCCTTTCTTCAACTCGCTTTCTTGTGAGCTGGCCGCAACACCGCAGGATTGCTTCAGGCCCTAATCTGGTTCCGGCATGGCACGCTGAGCCTTTGGTTAATTCCTCTTCCTGGTGGGAAATGAGAGTTAAATTTTCCCGTCCAGACACCTCCAGCTAGTCTCTCATTGGTTCTCCCTATTCCTGTTCATCTTCCGCGGAATTTGCAAACTGGGCCAAACAGGAGGTTAAAGGCACTGACTCTCCAAGTCGGGAGAGTGTTAGTAAAGCATCTGGAATGTTGCACCCGAGTACCAGGGGACGAGAACTGAGACATATTTCAACATGTCTCCCGATCACACGGTTGATCATACTCTGGGTTCCACATGCATGTTTTAGCTGAAGGAAGAATCCCTTAAACCTGGAGAGCTGAGACCCGTGGAATGGGTACCATGCAATATGACTTCAAAGGGTCTTCATTTGCTCACCAAAACTCTCCAATCCTATCACTGCTGCGTTTTTGCCCCTGTACTCACGATTGATTCACTTTCAGAGACATAGCAATCCATAGGTTTTAAGATACTTACTAGTCAGGTACATTATTAGGCATTTAATATGGGGTTTTGAGTCCATTTCGTTGAGCAAGGAGTAGCTCTTGTCTATTACATATTTGGCTTAAGGAACTTTATCTGTGCTCATTTCAATCTCTGGTTTTATGCAGCACCCCAACTCCCCTTTCCCCTTAAGCAAGCATAAGTTGATTTTCTAAATTTGGGACCATGTTCTGTTTTGAAATTCAGTTCCTGTGTAGCCAAGTTTACATTCCGTGTATTAGTGATATCTTATGATGTTTCTTTTTCTGTGTGACTTACTTCAGTTAGAATCATCATACCTGAATCCACTCATTATGCTGCTATGGGCCTGATGACATAGATGTCATTGCTGAGTGATATTGCATTGTACGTAAGTACCACAACTTCTTTATCCATTTTTCGCTTTATGCGATATTGAACTTGTACCGTAAACGAGTTTCTTGTAAACAGAGCCATCCCAAACTTTGGGGTGGCTGTGTCTTTTTGATTTTAATTTCCCGAAGCTATAGGACCATAAGTGGAAGTGCCCTAGGCTCTGTTGCTTTGTTTTTTAGATGTTTCAGGAAACACCATACACTTCTCCCGAGTGGCTGTTGGCAAGTTACATCCCGCCCATCAGCATAACAAGGCTCCCAGTTCTCCATGGCCTGTCCTGCCTTTCTGGATTTTACACTTTTTTCAGATGGCCCTTTTGACGGGGGGGAAGTGAGACTTCATTGTAGTGCAGATTTCCTTTGCAAGCTTGCTTGGTTGGCCAAAAAGGGCGTATGCGTTTTTTCCTGAATATATTCAGGAAAAAACGCATACGCCCTTTTTGGCCAAGTGCATCATTGTCGACCTTCTGCCTCTTTTCCTATGCTTTAAATACAATTCCAGTCTACCTCCTGAAATCGGTTTCCTGCAATTCTGCCCGTCTTTCAAGTCCTCTTGGCAGCCTTACTTCAGTATATTTTTGGATGATACCTGTCATTTATAACTCTGCAGGTTTGTGAATTACAGTGCCCCTGAGCTCCTTTCTTCAACTCGCTTTCTTGTGAGCTGGCCGCAACACCGCAGGATTGCTTCAGGCCCTAATCTGGTTCCGGCATGGCACGCTGAGCCTTTGGTTAATTCCTCTTCCTGGTGGGAAATGAGAGTTAAATTTTCCCGCCCAGACACCTCCAGCTAGTCTCTCATTGGTTCTCCCTATTCCTGTTCATCTTCCGCGGAATTTGCAAACTGGGCCAAACAGGAGGTTAAAGGCACTGACTCTCCAAGTCGGGAGAGTGTTAGTAAAGCATCTGGAATGTTGCACCCGAGTACCAGGGGACGAGAACTGAGACATATTTCAACACGTCTCCCGATCACACGGTTGATCATACTCTGGGTTCCACATGCATGTTTTAGCTGAAGGAAGAATCCCTTAAACCTGGAGAGTTGAGACCCGTGGAATGGGTACCATGCAATATGACTTCAAAGGGTCTTCATTTGCTCACCAAAACTCTCCAATCCTATCACTGCTGCGTTTTTGCCCCTGTACTCACGATTGATTCACTTTCAGAGACATAGCAATCCATAGGTTTTAAGATACTTACTAGTCAGGTACATTATTAGGCATTTAATATGGGGTTTTGAGTCCATTTCGTTGAGCAAGGAGTAGATCTTGTCTATTACATATTTGGCTTAAGGAACTTTATCTGTGCTCATTTCAATCTCTGGTTTTATGCAGCACCCCAACTCACCTTTCCCCTTAAGCAAGCATAAGTTGATTTTCTAAATTTGGGACCATGTTCTGTTTTGAAATTCAGTTCCTGTGTAGCCAAGTTTACATTCCGTGTATTAGTGATATCTTATGATGTTTCTTTTTCTGTGTGACTTACTTCAGTTAGAATCATCATACCTGAATCCACTCATTATGCTGCTATGGGCCTGATGACATAGATGTCATTGCTGAGTGATATTGCATTGTACGTAAGTACCACAACTTCTTTATCCATTTTTCGCTTTATGCGATATTGAACTTGTACCGTAAACGAGTTTCTTGTAAACAGAGCCATCCCAAACTTTGGGGTGGCTGTGTCTTTTTGATTTTAATTTCCCTAAGCTATAGGACCATAAGTGGAAGTGCCCTAGGCTCTGTTGCTTTGTTTTTTAGATGTTTCAGGAAACACCATACACTTCTCCCGAGTGGCTGTTGGCAAGTTACATCCCGCCCATCAGCATAACAAGGCTCCCAGTTCTCCATGGCCTGTCCTGCCTTTCTGGATTTTACACTTTTTTCAGATGGCCCTTTTGACGGGGGGGGGGGGAGGTGAGACTTCATTGTAGTGCAGATTTCCTTTGCAAGCTTGCTTGGTTGGCCAAAAAGGGCGTATGCGTTTTTTCCTGAATATATTCAGGAAAAAACGCATACGCCCTTTTTGGCCAAGTGCATCATTGTCGACCTTCTGCCTCTTTTCCTATGCTTTAAATGCAATTCCAGTCTACCTCCTGAAATCGGTTTCCTGCAATTCTGCCCGGCTTTCAAGTCCTCTTGGCAGCCTTACTTCAGTATATTTTTGGATGATACCTGTCATTTATAACTCTGCAGGTTTGTGAATTACAGTGCCCCTGAGCTCCTTTCTTCAACTCGCTTTCTTGTGAGCTGGCCGCAACACTGCAGGATTGCTTCAGGCCCTAATCTGGTTCCGGCATGGCACGCTGAGCCTTTGGTTAATTCCTCTTCCTGGTGGGAAATGAGAGTTAAATTTTCCCGTCCAGACACCTCCAGCTAGTCTCTCATTGGTTCTCCCTATTCCTGTTCATCTTCCGTGGAATTTGCAAACTGGGCCAAAGAGGAGGTTAAAGGCACTGACTCTCCAAGTCGGGAGAGTGTTAGTAAAGCATCTGGAATGTTGCACCCGAGTACCAGGGGACGAGAACTGAGACATATTTCAACACGTCTCCCGATCACACGGTTGATCATACTCTGGGTTCCACATGCATGTTTTAGCTGAAGGAAGAATCCCTTAAACCTGGAGAGTTGAGACCCGTGGAATGGGTACCATGCAATATGACTTCAAAGGGTCTTCATTTGCTCACCAAAACGCTCCAATCCTATCACTGCTGCGTTTTTGCCCCTGTACTCACGATTGATTCACTTTCAGAGACATAGCAATCCATAGGTTTTAAGATACTTACTAGTCAGGTACATTATTAGGCGTTTAATATGGGGTTTTGAGTCCATTTCGTTGAGCAAGGAGTAGCTCTTGTCTATTACATATTTGGCTTAAGGAACTTTATCTGTGCTCATTTCAATCTCTGGTTTTATGCAGCACCCCAACTCACCTTTCCCCTTAAGCAAGCATAAGTTGATTTTCTAAATTTGGGACCATGTTCTGTTTTGAAATTCAGTTCCTGTGTAGCCAAGTTTACATTCCGTGTATTAGTGATATCTTATGATGTTTCTTTTTCTGTGTGACTTATTTCAGTTAGAATCATCATACCTGAATCCACTCATTATGCTGCTATGGGCCTGATGACATAGATGTCATTGCTGAGTGATATTGCATTGTACGTAAGTACCACAACTTCTTTATCCATTTTTTGCTTTATGCGATATTGAACTTGTACCGTAAACGAGTTTCTTGTAAACAGAGCCATCCCAAACTTTGGGGTGGCTGTGTCTTTTTGATTTTAATTTCCCTAAGCTATAGGACCATAAGTGGAAGTGCCCTAGGCTCTGTTGCTTTGTTTTTTAGATGTTTCAGGAAACACCATACACTTCTCCCGAGTGGCTGTTGGCAATTTACATCCCGCCCATCAGCATAACAAGGCTCCCAGTTCTCCATGGCCTGTCCTGCCTTTCTGGATTTTACACTTTTTTCAGATGGCCCTTTTGCCGGGGGTGGGGGGTGAGTGAGACTTCATTGTAGTGCAGATTTCCTTTGCAAGCTTGCTTGGTTGGCCAAAAAGGGCGTATGCGTTTTTTCCTGAATATATTCAGGAAAAAACGCATACGCCCTTTTTGGCCAAGTGCATCATTGTCGACCTTCTGCCTCTTTTCCTATGCTTTAAATGCAATTCCAGTCTACCTCCTGAAATCGGTTTCCTGCAATTCTGCCCGGCTTTCAAGTCCTCTTGGCAGCCTTACTTCAGTATATTTTTGGATGATAGCTGTCATTTATAACTCTGCAGGTTTGTGAATTACAGTGCCCCTGAGCTCCTTTCTTCAACTCGCTTTCTTGTGAGCTGGCCGCAACACCGCAGGATTGCTTCAGGCCCTAATCTGGTTCCGGCATGGCACGCTGAGCCTTTGGTTAATTCCTCTTCCTGGTGGGAAATGAGAGTTAAATTTTCCCGTCCAGACACCTCCAGCTAGTCTCTCATTGGTTCTCCCTATTCCTGTTCATCTTCCACGGAATTTGCAAACTGGGACAAAGAGGAGGTTAAAGGCACTGACTCTCCAAGTCGGGAGAGTGTTAGTAAAGCATCTGGAATGTTGCACCCGAGTACCAGGGGACGAGAACTGAGACATATTTCAACACGTCTCCCGATCACACGGTTGATCATACTCTGGGTTCCACATGCATGTTTTAGCTGAAGGAAGAATCCCTTAAACCTGGAGAGTTGAGACCCGTGGAATGGGTACCATGCAATATGACTTCAAAGGGTCTTCATTTGCTCACCAAAACTCTCCAATCCTATCACTGCTGCGTTTTTGCCCCTGTACTCACGATTGATTCACTTTCAGAGACATAGCAATCCATAGGTTTTAAGATACTTACTAGTCAGGTACATTATTAGGCGTTTAATATGGGGTTTTGAGTCCATTTCGTTGAGCAAGGAGTAGCTCTTGTCTATTACATATTTGGCTTAAGGAACTTTATCTGTGCTCATTTCAATCTCTGGTTTTATGCAGCACCCCAACTCACCTTTCCCCTTAAGCAAGCATAAGTTGGTTTTCTAAATTTGGGACCATGTTCTGTTTTGAAATTCAGTTCCTGTGTAGCCAAGTTTACATTCCGTGTATTAGTGATATCTTATGATGTTTCTTTTTCTGTGTGACTTATTTCAGTTAGAATCATCATACCTGAATCCACTCATTATGCTGCTATGGGCCTGATGACATAGATGTCATTGCTGAGTGATATTGCATTGTACGTAAGTACCACAACTTCTTTATCCATTTTTCGCTTTATGCGATATTGAACTTGTACCGTAAACGAGTTTCTTGTAAACAGAGCCATCCCAAACTTTGGGGTGGCTGTGTCTTTTTGATTTTAATTTCCCTAAGCTGCAGGACCATAAGTGGAAGTGCCCTAGGCTCTGTTGCTTTGTTTTTTAGATGTTTCAGGAAACACCATACACTTCTCCGGAGTGGCTGTTGGCAATTTACATCCCGCCCATCAGCATAACAAGGCTCCCAGTTCTCCATGGCCTGTCCTGCCTTTCTGGATTTTACACTTTTTTCAGATGGCCCTTTTGACGGGGGGGAAGTGAGACTTCATTGTAGTGCAGATTTCCTTTGCAAGCTTGCTTGGTTGGCCAAAAAGGGCGTATGCGTTTTTTCCTGAATATATTCAGGAAAAAACGCATACGCCCTTTTTGGCCAAGTGCATCATTGTCGACCTTCTGCCTCTTTTCCTATGCTTTAAATGCAATTCCAGTCTACCTCCTGAAATCGGTTTCCTGCAATTCTGCCCGGCTTTCAAGTCCTCTTGGCAGCCTTACTTCAGTATATTTTTGGATGATAGCTGTCATTTATAACTCTGCAGGTTTGTGGATTACAGTGCCCCTGAGCTCCTTTCTTCAACTCGCTTTCTTGTGAGCTGGCCGCAACACCGCAGGATTGCTTCAGGCCCTAATCTGGTTCCGGCATGGCACGCTGAGCCTTTGGTTAATTCCTCTTCCTGGTGGGAAATGAGAGTTAAATTTTCCCGTCCAGACACCTCCAGCTAGTCTCTCATTGGTTCTCCCTATTCCTGTTCATCTTCCACGGAATTTGCAAACTGGGCCAAACAGGAGGTTAGAGGCACTGATTCTCCAAGTCGGGAGAGTGTTAGTAAAGCATCTGGAATGTTGCACCCGAGTACCAGGGGACGAGAACTGAGACATATTTCAACACGTCTCCCGATCACACGGTTGATCATACTCTGGGTTCCACATGCATGTTTTAGCTGAAGGAAGAATCCCTTAAACCTGGAGAGTTGAGACCCGTGGAATGGGTACCATGCAATATGACTTCAAAGGGTCTTCATTTGCTCACCAAAACTCTCCAATCCTATCACTGCTGCGTTTTTGCCCCTGTACTCACGATTGATTCACTTTCAGAGACATAGCAATCCATAGGTTTTAAGATACTTACTAGTCAGGTACATTATTAGGCGTTTAATATGGGGTTTTGAGTCCATTTCGTTGAGCAAGGAGTAGCTCTTGTCTATTACATATTTGGCTTAAGGAACTTTATCTGTGCTCATTTCAATCTCTGGTTTTATGCAGCACCCCAACTCACCTTTCCCCTTAAGCAAGCATAAGTTGATTTTCTAAATTTGGGACCATGTTCTGTTTTGAAATTCAGTTCCTGTGTAGCCAAGTTTACATTCCGTGTATTAGTGATATCTTATGATGTTTCTTTTTCTGTGTGACTTATTTCAGTTAGAATCATCATACCTGAATCCACTCATTATGCTGCTATGGGCCTGATGACATAGATGTCATTGCTGAGTGATATTGCATTGTACGTAAGTACCACAACTTCTTTATCCATTTTTCGCTTTATGCGATATTGAACTTGTACCGTAAACGAGTTTCTTGTAAACAGAGCCATCCCAAACTTTGGGGTGGCTGTGTCTTTTTGATTTTAATTTCCCTAAGCTGCAGGACCATAAGTGGAAGTGCCCTAGGCTCTGTTGCTTTGTTTTTTAGATGTTTCAGGAAACACCATACACTTCTCCCGAGTGGCTGTTGGCAATTTACATCCCGCCCATCAGCATAACAAGGCTCCCAGTTCTCCATGGCCTGTCCTGCCTTTCTGGATTTTACACTTTTTTCAGATGGCCCTTTTGACGGGGGGGAAGTGAGACTTCATTGTAGTGCAGATTTCCTTTGCAAGCTTGCTTGGTTGGCCAAAAAGGGCGTATGCGTTTTTTCCTGAATATATTCAGGAAAAAACGCATACGCCCTTTTTGGCCAAGTGCATCATTGTCGACCTTCTGCCTCTTTTCCTATGCTTTAAATGCAATTCCAGTCTACCTCCTGAAATCGGTTTCCTGCAATTCTGCCCGGCTTTCAAGTCCTCTTGGCAGCCTTACTTCAGTATATTTTTGGATGATAGCTGTCATTTATAACTCTGCAGGTTTGTGAATTACAGTGCCCCTGAGCTCCTTTCTTCAACTCGCTTTCTTGTGAGCTGGCCGCAACACCGCAGGATTGCTTCAGGCCCTAATCTGGTTCCGGCATGGCACGCTGAGCCTTTGGTTAATTCCTCTTCCTGGTGGGAAATGAGAGTTAAATTTTCCCGTCCAGACACCTCCAGCTAGTCTCTCATTGGTTCTCCCTATTCCTGTTCATCTTCCGCGGAATTTGCAAACTGGGCCAAAGAGGAGGTTAAAGGCACTGACTCTCCAAGTCGGGAGAGTGTTAGTAAAGCATCTGGAATGTTGCACCCGAGTACCAGGGGACGAGAACTGAGACATATTTCAACACGTCTCCCGATCACACGGTTGATCATACTCTGGGTTCCACATGCATGTTTTAGCTGAAGGAAGAATCCCTTAAACCTGGAGAGTTGAGACCCGTGGAATGGGTACCATGCAATATGACTTCAAAGGGTCTTCATTTGCTCACCAAAACTCTCCAATCCTATCACTGCTGCGTTTTTGCCCCTGTACTCACGATTGATTCACTTTCAGAGACATAGCAATCCATAGGTTTTAAGATACTTACTAGTCAGGTACATTATTCGGCGTTTAATATGGGGTTTTGAGTCCATTTCGTTGAGCAAGGAGTAGCTCTTGTCTATTACATATTTGGCTTAAGGAACTTTATCTGTGCTCATTTCAATCTCTGGTTTTATGCAGCACCCCAACTCACCTTTCCCCTTAAGCAAGCATAAGTTGATTTTCTAAATTTGGGACCATGTTCTGTTTTGAAATTCAGTTCCTGTGTAGCCAAGTTTACATTCCGTGTATTAGTGATATCTTATGATGTTTCTTTTTCTGTGTGACTTATTTCAGTTAGAATCATCATACCTGAATCCACTCATTATGCTGCTATGGGCCTGATGACATAGATGTCATTGCTGAGTGATATTGCATTGTACGTAAGTACCACAACTTCTTTATCCATTTTTCGCTTTATGCGATATTGAACTTGTACCGTAAACGAGTTTCTTGTAAACAGAGCCATCCCAAACTTTGGGGTGGCTGTGTCTTTTTGATTTTAATTTCCCGAAGCTGCAGGACCATAAGTGGAAGTGCCCTAGGCTCTGTTGCTTTGTTTTTTAGATGTTTCAGGAAACACCATACACTTCTCCCGAGTGGCTGTTGGCAATTTACATCCCGCCCATCAGCATAACAAGGCTCCCAGTTCTCCATGGCCTGTCCTGCCTTTCTGGATTTTACACTTTTTTCAGATGGCCCTTTTTACGGGGGGGAAGTGAGACTTCATTGTGGTGCAGATTTCCTTTGCAAGCTTGCTTGGTTGGCCAAAAAGGGCATATGCGTTTTTTCCTGAATATATTCAGGAAAAAACGCATACGCCCTTTTTGGCCAAGTGCATCATTGTCGACCTTCTGCCTCTTTTCCTATGCTTTAAATGCAATTCCAGTCTACCTCCTGAAATCGGTTTCCTGCAATTCTGCCCGGCTTTCAAGTCCTCTTGGCAGCCTTACTTCAGTATATTTTTGGATGATAGCTGTCATTTATAACTCTGCAGGTTTGTGAATTACAGTGTCCCTGAGCTCCTTTCTTCAACTCGCTTTCTTGTGAGCTGGCCGCAACACCGCAGGATTGCTTCAGGCCCTAATCTGGTTCCGGCATGGCACGCTGAGCCTTTGGTTAATTCCTCTTCCTGGTGGGAAATGAGAGTTAAATTTTCCCGTCCAGACACCTCCAGCTAGTCTCTCATTGGTTCTCCCTATTCCTGTTCATCTTCCACGGAATTTGCAAACTGGGCCAAACAGGAGGTTAGAGGCACTGATTCTCCAAGTCGGGAGAGTGTTAGTAAAGCATCTGGAATGTTGCACCCGAGTACCAGGGGACGAGAACTGAGACATATTTCAACACGTCTCCCGATCACACGGTTGATCATACTCTGGGTTCCACATGCATGTTTTAGCTGAAGGAAGAATCCCTTAAACCTGGAGAGTTGAGACCCGTGGAATGGGTACCATGCAATATGACTTCAAAGGGTCTTCATTTGCTCACCAAAACTCTCCAATCCTATCACTGCTGCGTTTTTGCCCCTGTACTCACGATTGATTCACTTTCAGAGACATAGCAATCCATAGGTTTTAAGATACTTACTAGTCAGGTACATTATTAGGCGTTTAATATGGGGTTTTGAGTCCATTTCGTTGAGCAAGGAGTAGCTCTTGTCTACTACATATTTGGCTTAAGGAACTTTATCTGTGCTCATTTCAATCTCTGGTTTTATGCAGCACCCCAACTCACCTTTCCCCTTAAGCAAGCATAAGTTGATTTTCTAAATTTGGGACCATGTTCTGTTTTGAAATTCAGTTCCTGTGTAGCCAAGTTTACATTCCGTGTATTAGTGATATCTTATGATGTTTCTTTTTCTGTGTGACTTATTTCAGTTAGAATCATCATACCTGAATCCACTCATTATGCTGCTATGGGCCTGATGACATAGATGTCATTGCTGAGTGATATTGCATTGTACGTAAGTACCACAACTTCTTTATCCATTTTTCGCTTTATGCGATATTGAACTTGTACCGTAAACGAGTTTCTTGTAAACAGAGCCATCCCAAACTTTGGGGTGGCTGTGTCTTTTTGATTTTAATTTCCCTAAGCTGCAGGACCATAAGTGGAAGTGCCCTAGGCTCTGTTGCTTTGTTTTTTAGATGTTTCAGGAAACACCATACACTTCTCCCGAGTGGCTGTTGGCAATTTACATCCCGCCCATCAGCATAACAAGGCTCCCAGTTCTCCATGGCCTGTCCTGCCTTTCTGGATTTTACACTTTTTTCAGATGGCCCTTTTGACGGGGGGGAAGTGAGACTTCATTGTAGTGCAGATTTCCTTTGCAAGCTTGCTTGGTTGGCCAAAAAGGGCGTATGCGTTTTTTCCTGAATATATTCAGGAAAAAACGCATACGCCCTTTTTGGCCAAGTGCATCATTGTCGACCTTCTGCCTCTTTTCCTATGCTTTAAATGCAATTCCAGTCTACCTCCTGAAATCGGTTTCCTGCAATTCTGCCCGGCTTTCAAGTCCTCTTGGCAGCCTTACTTCAGTATATTTTTGGATGATAGCTGTCATTTATAACTCTGCAGGTTTGTGAATTACAGTGCCCCTGAGATCCTTTC
This sequence comes from Orcinus orca, assembly GCF_937001465.1. NCBI lineage: Eukaryota > Metazoa > Chordata > Mammalia > Artiodactyla > Delphinidae > Orcinus > Orcinus orca. The sequence continues at coordinate 89,502 of NW_026044000.1, forward strand.
TTCAACTCGCTTTCTTGTGAGCTGGCCGCAACACCGCAGGATTGCTTCAGGCCCTAATCTGGTTCCGGCATGGCACGCTGAGCCTTTGGTTAATTCCTCTTCCTGGTGGGAAATGAGAGTTAAATTTTCCCGTCCAGACACCTCCAGCTAGTCTCTCATTGGTTCTCCCTATTCCTGTTCATCTTCCGCGGAATTTGCAAACTGGGCCAAACAGGAGGTTAAAGGCACTGACTCTCCAAGTCGGGAGAGTGTTAGTAAAGCATCTGGAATGTTGCACCCGAGTACCAGGGGACGAGAACTGAGACATATTTCAACACGTCTCCCGATCACACGGTTGATCATACTCTGGGTTCCACATGCATGTTTTAGCTGAAGGAAGAATCCCTTAAACCTGGAGAGTTGAGACCCGTGGAATGGGTACCATGCAATATGACTTCAAAGGGTCTTCATTTGCTCACCAAAACTCTCCAATCCTATCACTGCTGCGTTTTTGCCCCTGTACTCACGATTGATTCACTTTCAGAGACATAGCAATCCATAGGTTTTAAGATACTTACTAGTCAGGTACATTATTAGGCGTTTAATATGGGGTTTTGAGTCCATTTCGTTGAGCAAGGAGTAGCTCTTGTCTATTACATATTTGGCTTAAGGAACTTTATCTGTGCTCATTTCAATCTCTGGTTTTATGCAGCACCCCAACTCACCTTTCCCCTTAAGCAAGCATAAGTTGATTTTCTAAATTTGGGACCATGTTCTGTTTTGAAATTCAGTTCCTGTGTAGCCAAGTTTACATTCCGTGTATTAGTGATATCTTATGATGTTTCTTTTTCTGTGTGACTTATTTCAGTTAGAATCATCATACCTGACTCCACTCATTATGCTGCTATGGGCCTGATGACATAGATGTCATTGCTGAGTGATATTGCATTGTACGTAAGTACCACAACTTTTTTATCCATTTTTCGCTTTATGCGATATTGAACTTGTACCGTAAACGAGTTTCTTGTAAACAGAGCCATCCCAAACTTTGGGGTGGCTGTGTCTTTTTGATTTTAATTTCCCTAAGCTGCAGGACCATAAGTGGAAGTGCCCTAGGCTCTGTTGCTTTGTTTTTTAGATGTTTCAGGAAACACCATACACTTCTCCCGAGTGGCTGTTCGCAATTTACATCCCGCCCATCAGCATAACAAGGCTCCCAGTTCTTCATGGCCTGTCCTGCCTTTCTGGATTTTACACTTTTTTCAGATGGCCCTTTTGATGGGGGGGAAGTGAGACTTCATTGTAGTGCAGATTTCCTTTGCAAGCTTGCTTGGTTGGCCAAAAAGGGCATATGCGTTTTTTCCTGAATATATTCAGGAAAAAACGCATACGCCCTTTTTGGCCAAGTGCATCATTGTCGACCTTCTGCCTCTTTTCCTATGCTTTAAATGCAATTCCAGTCTACCTCCTGAAATCGGTTTCCTGCAATTCTGCCCGGCTTTCAAGTCCTCTTGGCAGCCTTACTTCAGTATATTTTTGGATGATAGCTGTCATTTATAACTCTGCAGGTTTGTGAATTACAGTGCCCCTGAGCTCCTTTCTTCAACTCGCTTTCTTGTGAGCTGGCCGCAACACCGCAGGATTGCTTCAGGCCCTAATCTGGTTCCGGCATGGCACGCTGAGCCTTTGGTTAATTCCTCTTCCTGGTGGGAAATGAGAGTTAAATTTTCCCGTCCAGACACCTCCAGCTAGTCTCTCATTGGTTCTCCCTATTCCTGTTCATCTTCCGCGGAATTTGCAAACTGGGCCAAACAGGAGGTTAAAGGCACTGACTCTCCAAGTCGGGAGAGTGTTAGTAAAGCATCTGGAATGTTGCACCCGAGTACCAGGGGACGAGAACTGAGACATATTTCAACACGTCTCCCGATCACACGGTTGATCATACTCTGGGTTCCACATGCATGCTTTAGCTGAAGGAAGAATCCCTTAAACCTGGAGAGTTGAGACCCGTGGAATGGGTACCATGCAATATGACTTCAAAGGGTCTTCATTTGCTCACCAAAACTCTCCAATCCTATCACTGCTGCGTTTTTGCCCCTGTACTCACGATTGATTCACTTTCAGAGATATAGCAATCCATAGGTTTTAAGATACTTACTAGTCAGGTACATTATTAGGCGTTTAATATGGGGTTTTGAGTCCATTTCGTTGAGCAAGGAGTAGCTCTTGTCTATTACATATTTGGCTTAAGGAACTTTATCTGTGCTCATTTCAATCTCTGGTTTTATGCAGCACCCCAACTCACCTTTCCCCTTAAGCAAGCATAAGTTGATTTTCTAAATTTGGGACCATGTTCTGTTTTGAAATTCAGTTCCTGTGTAGCCAAGTTTACATTCCGTGTATTAGTGATATCTTATGATGTTTCTTTTTCTGTGTGACTTATTTCAGTTAGAATCATCATACCTGAATCCACTCATTATGCTGCTATGGGCCTGATGACATAGATGTCATTGCTGAGTGATATTGCATTGTACGTAAGTACCACAACTTCTTTATCCATTTTTCGCTTTATGCGATATTGAACTTGTACCGTAAACGAGTTTCTTGTAAACAGAGCCATCCCAAACTTTGGGGTGGCTGTGTCTTTTTGATTTTAATTTCCCTAAGCTGCAGGACCATAAGTGGAAGTGCCCTAGGCTCTGTTGCTTTGTTTTTTAGATGTTTCAGGAAACACCATACACTTCTCCTGAGTGGCTGTTGGCAATTTACATCCCGCCCATCAGCATAACAAGGCTCCCAGTTCTCCATGGCCTGTCCTGCCTTTCTGGATTTTACACTTTTTTCAGATGGCCCTTTTGACGGGGGGGAAGTGAGACTTCATTGTAGTGCAGATTTCCTTTGCAAGCTTGCTTGGTTGGCCAAAAAGGGCGTATGCGTTTTTTCCTGAATATATTCAGGAAAAAACGCATACGCCCTTTTTGGCCAAGTGCATCATTGTCGACCTTCTGCCTCTTTTCCTATGCTTTAAATGCAATTCCAGTCTACCTCCTGAAATCGGTTTCCTGCAATTCTGCCTGGCTTTCAAGTCCTCTTGGCAGCCTTACTTCAGTATATTTTTGGATGATAGCTGTCATTTATAACTCTGCAGGTTTGTGAATTACAGTGCCCCTGAGCTCCTTTCTTCAACTAGCTTTCTTGTGAGCTGGCCGCAACACCGCAGGATTGCTTCAGGCCCTAATCTGGTTCCGGCATGGCACGCTGAGCCTTTGGTTAATTCCTCTTCCTGGTGGGAAATGAGAGTTAAATTTTCCCGTCCAGACACCTCCAGCTAGTCTCTCATTGGTTCTCCCTATTCCTGTTCATCTTCCGCGGAATTTGCAAACTGGGCCAAACAGGAGGTTAAAGGCACTGACTCTCCAAGTCGGGAGAGTGTTAGTAAAGCATCTGGAATGTTGCACCCGAGTACCAGGGGACGAGAACTGAGACATATTTCAACACGTCTCCCGATCACACGGTTGATCATACTCTGGGTTCCACATGCATGTTTTAGCTGAAGGAAGAATCCCTTAAACCTGGAGAGTTGAGACCCGTGGAATGGGTACCATGCAATATGACTTCAAAGGGTCTTCATTTGCTCACCAAAACTCTCCAATCCTATCACTGCTGCGTTTTTGCCCCTGTACTCACGATTGATTCACTTTCAGAGACATAGCAATCCATAGGTTTTAAGATACTTACTAGTCAGGTACATTATTAGGCGTTTAATATGGGGTTTTGAGTCCATTTCGTTGAGCAAGGAGTAGCTCTTGTCTATTACATATTTGGCTTAAGGAACTTTATCTGTGCTCATTACAATCTCTGGTTTTATGCAGCACCCCAACTCACCTTTCCCCTTAAGCAAGCATAAGTTGGTTTTCTAAATTTGGGACCATGTTCTGTTTTGAAATTCAGTTCCTGTGTAGCCAAGTTTACATTCCGTGAATTAGTGATATCTTATGATGTTTCTTTTTCTGTGTGACTTATTTCAGTTAGAATCATCATACCTGACTCCACTCATTATGCTGCTATGGGCCTGATGACATAGATGTCATTGCTGAGTGATATTGCATTGTACGTAAGTACCACAACTTCTTTATCCATTTTTCGCTTTATGCGATATTGAACTTGTACCGTAAACGAGTTTCTTGTAAACAGAGCCATCCCAAACTTTGGGGTGGCTGTGTCTTTTTGATTTTAATTTCCCTAAGCTGCAGGACCATAAGTGGAAGTGCCCTAGGCTCTGTTGCTTTGTTTTTTAGATGTTTCAGGAAACACCATACACTTCTCCCGAGTGGCTGTTGGCAATTTACATCCCGCCCATCAGCATAACAAGGCTCCCAGTTCTCCATGGCCTGTCCTGCCTTTCTGGATTTTACACTTTTTTCAGATGGCCCTTTTTACGGGGGGGAAGTGAGACTTCATTGTAGTGCAGATTTCCTTTGCAAGCTTGCTTGGTTGGCCAAAAAGGGCGTATGCGTTTTTTCCTGAATATATTCAGGAAAAAACGCATACGCCCTTTTTGGCCAAGTGCATCATTGTCGACCTTCTGCCTCTTTTCCTATGCTTTAAATGCAATTCCAGTCTACCTCCTGAAATCGGTTTCTTGCAATTCTGCCCGGCTTTCAAGTCCTCTTGGCAGCCTTACTTCAGTATATTTTTGGATGATAGCTGTCATTTATAACTCTGCAGGTTTGTGAATTACAGTGCCCCTGAGATCCTTTCTTCAACTCGCTTTCTTGTGAGCTGGCCGCAACACCGCAGGATTGCTTCAGGCCCTAATCTGGTTCCGGCATGGCACGCTGAGCCTTTGGTTAATTCCTCTTCCTGGTGGGAAATGAGAGTTAAATTTTCCCGTCCAGACACCTCCAGCTAGTCTCTCATTGGTTCTCCCTATTCCTGTTCATCTTCCGCGGAATTTGCAAACTGGGCCAAACAGGCGGTTAAAGGCACTGACTCTCCAAGTCGGGAGAGTGTTAGTAAAGCATCTGGAATGTTGCACCCGAGTACCAGGGGACGAGAACTGAGACATATTTCAACACGTCTCCCGATCACACGGTTGATCATACTCTGGGTTCCACATGCATGTTTTAGCTGAAGGAAGAATCCCTTAAACCTGGAGAGTTGAGACCCGTGGAATGGGTACCATGCAATATGACTTCAAAGGGTCTTCATTTGCTCACCAAAACTCTCCAATCCTATCACTGCTGCGTTTTTGCCCCTGTACTCACGATTGATTCACTTTCAGAGACATAGCAATCCATAGGTTTTAAGATACTTACTAGTCAGGTACATTATTAGGCGTTTAATATGGGGTTTTGAGTCCATTTCGTTGAGCAAGGAGTAGCTCTTGTCTATTACATATTTGGCTTAAGGAACTTTATCTGTGCTCATTTCAATCTCTGGTTTTATGCAGCACCCCAACTCACCTTTCCCCTTAAGCAAGCATAAGTTGATTTTCTAAATTTGGGACCATGTTCTGTTTTGAAATTCAGTTCCTGTGTAGCCAAGTTTACATTCCGTGTATTAGTGATATCTTATGATGTTTCTTTTTCTGTGTGACTTATTTCAGTTAGAATCATCATACCTGAATCCACTCATTATGCTGTTATGGGCCTGATGACATAGATGTCATTGCTGAGTGATATTGCATTGTACGTAAGTACCACAACTTCTTTATCCATTTTTCGCTTTATGCGATATTGAACTTGTACCGTAAACGAGTTTCTTGTAAACAGAGCCATCCCAAACTTTGGGGTGGCTGTGTCTTTTTGATTTTAATTTCCCTAAGCTGCAGGACCATAAGTGGAAGTGCCCTAGGCTCTGTTGCTTTGTTTTTTAGATGTTTCAGGAAACACCATACACTTCTCCCGAGTGGCTGTTGGCAATTTACATCCCGCCCATCAGCATAACAAGGCTCCCAGTTCTCCATGGCCTGTCCTGCCTTTCTGGATTTTACACTTTTTTCAGATGGCCCTTTTGACGGGGGGGAAGTGAGACTTCATTGTAGTGCAGATTTCCTTTGCAAGCTTGCTTGGTTGGCCAAAAAGGGCGTATGCGTTTTTTCCTGAATATATTCAGGAAAAAACGCATACGCCCTTTTTGGCCAAGTGCATCATTGTCGACCTTCTGCCTCTTTTCCTATGCTTTAAATGCAATTCCAGTCTACCTCCTGAAATCGGTTTCCTGCAATTCTGCCCGGCTTTCAAGTCCTCTTGGCAGCCTTACTTCAGTATATTTTTGGATGATAGCTGTCATTTATAACTCTGCAGGTTTGTGAATTACAGTGCCCCTGAGCTCCTTTCTTCAACTCGCTTTCTTGTGAGCTGGCCGCAACACCGCAGGATTGCTTCAGGCCCTAATCTGGTTCCGGCATGGCACGCTGAGCCTTTGGTTAATTCCTCTTCCTGGTGGGAAATGAGAGTTAAATTTTCCCGTCCAGACACCTCCAGCTAGTCTCTCATTGGTTCTCCCTATTCCTGTTCATCTTCCGCGGAATTTGCAAACTGGGCCAAACAGGAGGTTAAAGGCACTGACTCTCCAAGTCGGGAGAGTGTTAGTAAAGCATCTGGAATGTTGCACCCGAGTACCAGGGGACGAGAACTGAGACATATTTCAACACGTCTCCCGATCACACGGTTGATCATACTCTGGGTTCCACATGCATGTTTTAGCTGAAGGAAGAATCCCTTAAACCTGGAGAGTTGAGACCCGTGGAATGGGTACCATGCAATATGACTTCAAAGGGTCTTCATTTGCTCACCAAAACTCTCCAATCCTATCACTGCTGCGTTTTTGCCCCTGTACTCACGATTGATTCACTTTCAGAGACATAGCAATCCATAGGTTTTAAGATACTTACTAGTCAGGTACATTATTAGGCGTTTAATATGGGGTTTTGAGTCCATTTCGTTGAGCAAGGAGTAGCTCTTGTCTATTACATATTTGGCTTAAGGAACTTTATCTGTGCTCATTTCAATCTCTGGTTTTATGCAGCACCCCAACTCACCTTTCCCCTTAAGCAAGCATAAGTTGATTTTCTAAATTTGGGACCATGTTCTGTTTTGAAATTCAGTTCCTGTGTAGCCAAGTTTACATTCCGTGTATTAGTGATATCTTATGATGTTTCTTTTTCTGTGTGACTTATTTCAGTTAGAATCATCATACCTGAATCCACTCATTATGCTGCTATGGGCCTGATGACATAGATGTCATTGCTGAGTGATATTGCATTGTACGTAAGTACCACAACTTCTTTATCCATTTTTCGCTTTATGCGATATTGAACTTGTACCGTAAACGAGTTTCTTGTAAACAGAGCCATCCCAAACTTTGGGGTGGCTGTGTCTTTTTGATTTTAATTTCCCGAAGCTGCAGGACCATAAGTGGAAGTGCCCTAGGCTCTGTTGCTTTGTTTTTTAGATGTTTCAGGAAACACCATACACTTCTCCCGAGTGGCTGTTGGCAATTTACATCCCGCCCATCAGCATAACAAGGCTCCCAGTTCTCCATGGCCTGTCCTGCCTTTCTGGATTTTACACTTTTTTCAGATGGCCCTTTTGACGGGGGGGAAGTGAGACTTCATTGTAGTGCAGATTTCCTTTGCAAGCTTGCTTGGTTGGCCAAAAAGGGCGTATGCGTTTTTTCCTGAATATATTCAGGAAAAAACGCATACGCCCTTTTTGGCCAAGTGCATCATTGTCGACCTTCTGCCTCTTTTCCTATGCTTTAAATGCAATTCCAGTCTACCTCCTGAAATCGGTTTCCTGCAATTCTGCCCGGCTTTCAAGTCCTCTTGGCAGCCTTACTTCAGTATATTTTTGGATGATAGCTGTCATTTATAACTCTGCAGGTTTGTGAATTACAGTGCCCCTGAGATCCTTTCTTCAACTCGCTTTCTTGTGAGCTGGCCGCAACACCGCAGGATTGCTTCAGGCCCTAATCTGGTTCCGGCATGGCACGCTGAGCCTTTGGTTAATTCCTCTTCCTGGTGGGAAATGAGAGTTAAATTTTCCCGTCCAGACACCTCCAGCTAGTCTCTCATTGGTTCTCCCTATTCCTGTTCATCTTCCGCAGAATTTGCAAACTGGGCCAAACAGGAGGTTAAAGGCACTGACTCTCCAAGTCGGGAGAGTGTTAGTAAAGCATCTGGAATGTTGCACCCGAGTACCAGGGGACGAGAACTGAGACATATTTCAACACGTCTCCCGATCACACGGTTGATCATACTCTGGGTTCCACATGCATGTTTTAGCTGAAGGAAGAATCCCTTAAACCTGGAGAGTTGAGACCCGTGGAATGGGTACCATGCAATATGACTTCAAAGGGTCTTCATTTGCTCACCAAAACTCTCCAATCCTATCACTGCTGCGTTTTTGCCCCTGTACTCACGATTGATTCACTTTCAGAGACATAGCAATCCATAGGTTTTAAGATACTTACTAGTCAGGTACATTATTAGGCGTTTAATATGGGGTTTTGAGTCCATTTCGTTGAGCAAGGAGTAGCTCTTGTCTATTACATATTTGGCTTAAGGAACTTTATCTGTGCTCATTTCAATCTCTGGTTTTATGCAGCACCCCAACTCACCTTTCCCCTTAAGCAAGCATAAGTTGATTTTCTAAATTTGGGACCATGTTCTGTTTTGAAATTCAGTTCCTGTGTAGCCAAGTTTACATTCCGTGTATTAGTGATATCTTATGATGTTTCTTTTTCTGTGTGACTTATTTCAGTTAGAATCATCATACCTGACTCCACTCATTATGCTGCTATGGGCCTGATGACATAGATGTCATTGCTGAGTGATATTGCATTGTATGTAAGTACCACAACTTTTTTATCCATTTTTCGCTTTATGCGATATTGAACTTGTACCGTAAACGAGTTTCTTGTAAACAGAGCCATCCCAAACTTTGGGGTGGCTGTGTCTTTTTGATTTTAATTTCCCTAAGCTGCAGGACCATAAGTGGAAGTGCCCTAGGCTCTGTTGCTTTGTTTTTTAGATGTTTCAGGAAACACCATACACTTCTCCCGAGTGGCTGTTCGCAATTTACATCCCGCCCATCAGCATAACAAGGCTCCCAGTTCTCCATGGCCTGTCCTGCCTTTCTGGATTTTACACTTTTTTCAGATGGCCCTTTTGATGGGGGGGAAGTGAGACTTCATTGTAGTGCAGATTTCCTTTGCAAGCTTGCTTGGTTGGCCAAAAAGGGCATATGCGTTTTTTCCTGAATATATTCAGGAAAAAACGCATACGCCCTTTTTGGCCAAGTGCATCATTGTCGACCTTCTGCCTCTTTTCCTATGCTTTAAATGCAATTCCAGTCTACCTCCTGAAATCGGTTTCCTGCAATTCTGCCCGGCTTTCAAGTCCTCTTGGCAGCCTTACTTCAGTATATTTTTGGATGATAGCTGTCATTTATAACTCTGCAGGTTTGTGAATTACAGTGCCCCTGAGCTCCTTTCTTCAACTCGCTTTCTTGTGAGCTGGCCGCAACACCGCAGGATTGCTTCAGGCCCTAATCTGGTTCCGGCATGGCACGCTGAGCCTTTGGTTAATTCCTCTTCCTGGTGGGAAATGAGAGTTAAATTTTCCCGTCCAGACACCTCCAGCTAGTCTCTCATTGGTTCTCCCTATTCCTGTTCATCTTCCGCGGAATTTGCAAACTGGGCCAAACAGGAGGTTAAAGGCACTGACTCTCCAAGTCGGGAGAGTGTTAGTAAAGCATCTGGAATGTTGCACCCGAGTACCAGGGGACGAGAACTGAGACATATTTCAACACGTCTCCCGATCACACGGTTGATCATACTCTGGGTTCCACATGCATGCTTTAGCTGAAGGAAGAATCCCTTAAACCTGGAGAGTTGAGACCCGTGGAATGGGTACCATGCAATATGACTTCAAAGGGTCTTCATTTGCTCACCAAAACTCTCCAATCCTATCACTGCTGCGTTTTTGCCCCTGTACTCACGATTGATTCACTTTCAGAGATATAGCAATCCATAGGTTTTAAGATACTTACTAGTCAGGTACATTATTAGGCGTTTAATATGGGGTTTTGAGTCCATTTCGTTGAGCAAGGAGTAGCTCTTGTCTATTACATATTTGGCTTAAGGAACTTTATCTGTGCTCATTTCAATCTCTGGTTTTATGCAGCACCCCAACTCACCTTTCCCCTTAAGCAAGCATAAGTTGATTTTCTAAATTTGGGACCATGTTCTGTTTTGAAATTCAGTTCCTGTGTAGCCAAGTTTACATTCCGTGTATTAGTGATATCTTATGATGTTTCTTTTTCTGTGTGACTTATTTCAGTTAGAATCATCATACCTGAATCCACTCATTATGCTGCTATGGGCCTGATGACATAGATGTCATTGCTGAGTGATATTGCATTGTACGTAAGTACCACAACTTCTTTATCCATTTTTCGCTTTATGCGATATTGAACTTGTACCGTAAACGAGTTTCTTGTAAACAGAGCCATCCCAAACTTTGGGGTGGCTGTGTCTTTTTGATTTTAATTTCCCTAAGCTGCAGGACCATAAGTGGAAGTGCCCTAGGCTCTGTTGCTTTGTTTTTTAGATGTTTCAGGAAACACCATACACTTCTCCCGAGTGGCTGTTGGCAATTTACATCCCGCCCATCAGCATAACAAGGCTCCCAGTTCTCCATGGCCTGTCCTGCCTTTCTGGATTTTACACTTTTTTCAGATGGCCCTTTTGACGGGGGGGAAGTGAGACTTCATTGTAGTGCAGATTTCCTTTGCAAGCTTGCTTGGTTGGCCAAAAAGGGCGTATGCGTTTTTTCCTGAATATATTCAGGAAAAAACGCATACGCCCTTTTTGGCCAAGTGCATCATTGTCGACCTTCTGCCTCTTTTCCTATGCTTTAAATGCAATTCCAGTCTACCTCCTGAAATCGGTTTCCTGCAATTCTGCCTGGCTTTCAAGTCCTCTTGGCAGCCTTACTTCAGTATATTTTTGGATGATAGCTGTCATTTATAACTCTGCAGGTTTGTGAATTACAGTGCCCCTGAGCTCCTTTCTTCAACTAGCTTTCTTGTGAGCTGGCCGCAACACCGCAGGATTGCTTCAGGCCCTAATCTGGTTCCGGCATGGCACGCTGAGCCTTTGGTTAATTCCTCTTCCTGGTGGGAAATGAGAGTTAAATTTTCCCGTCCAGACACCTCCAGCTAGTCTCTCATTGGTTCTCCCTATTCCTGTTCATCTTCCGCGGAATTTGCAAACTGGGCCAAACAGGAGGTTAAAGGCACTGACTCTCCAAGTCGGGAGAGTGTTAGTAAAGCATCTGGAATGTTGCACCCGAGTACCAGGGGACGAGAACTGAGACATATTTCAACACGTCTCCCGATCACACGGTTGATCATACTCTGGGTTCCACATGCATGTTTTAGCTGAAGGAAGAATCCCTTAAACCTGGAGAGTTGAGACCCGTGGAATGGGTACCATGCAATATGACTTCAAAGGGTCTTCATTTGCTCACCAAAACTCTCCAATCCTATCACTGCTGCGTTTTTGCCCCTGTACTCACGATTGATTCACTTTCAGAGACATAGCAATCCATAGGTTTTAAGATACTTACTAGTCAGGTACATTATTAGGCGTTTAATATGGGGTTTTGAGTCCATTTCGTTGAGCAAGGAGTAGCTCTTGTCTATTACATATTTGGCTTAAGGAACTTTATCTGTGCTCATTACAATCTCTGGTTTTATGCAGCACCCCAACTCACCTTTCCCCTTAAGCAAGCATAAGTTGGTTTTCTAAATTTGGGACCATGTTCTGTTTTGAAATTCAGTTCCTGTGTAGCCAAGTTTACATTCCGTGAATTAGTGATATCTTATGATGTTTCTTTTTCTGTGTGACTTATTTCAGTTAGAATCATCATACCTGACTCCACTCATTATGCTGCTATGGGCCTGATGACATAGATGTCATTGCTGAGTGATATTGCATTGTACGTAAGTACCACAACTTCTTTATCCATTTTTCGCTTTATGCGATATTGAACTTGTACCGTAAACGAGTTTCTTGTAAACAGAGCCATCCCAAACTTTGGGGTGGCTGTGTCTTTTTGATTTTAATTTCCCTAAGCTGCAGGACCATAAGTGGAAGTGCCCTAGGCTCTGTTGCTTTGTTTTTTAGATGTTTCAGGAAACACCATACACTTCTCCCGAGTGGCTGTTGGCAATTTACATCCCGCCCATCAGCATAACAAGGCTCCCAGTTCTCCATGGCCTGTCCTGCCTTTCTGGATTTTACACTTTTTTCAGATGGCCCTTTTGACGGGGGGGAAGTGAGACTTCATTGTAGTGCAGATTTCCTTTGCAAGCTTGCTTGGTTGGCCAAAAAGTGCGTATGCGTTTTTTCCTGAATATATTCAGGAAAAAACGCATACGCCCTTTTTGGCCAAGTGCATCATTGTCGACCTTCTGCCTCTTTTCCTATGCTTTAAATGCAATTCCAGTCTACCTCCTGAAATCGGTTTCTTGCAATTCTGCCCGGCTTTCAAGTCCTCTTGGCAGCCTTACTTCAGTATATTTTTGGATGATAGCTGTCATTTATAACTCTGCAGGTTTGTGAATTACAGTGCCCCTGAGATCCTTTCTTCAACTCGCTTTCTTGTGAGCTGGCCGCAACACCGCAGGATTGCTTCAGGCCCTAATCTGGTTCCGGCATGGCACGCTGAGCCTTTGGTTAATTCCTCTTCCTGGTGGGAAATGAGAGTTAAATTTTCCCGTCCAGACACCTCCAGCTAGTCTCTCATTGGTTCTCCCTATTCCTGTTCATCTTCCGCGGAATTTGCAAACTGGGCCAAACAGGCGGTTAAAGGCACTGACTCTCCAAGTCGGGAGAGTGTTAGTAAAGCATCTGGAATGTTGCACCCGAGTACCAGGGGACGAGAACTGAGACATATTTCAACACGTCTCCCGATCACACGGTTGATCATACTCTGGGTTCCACATGCATGTTTTAGCTGAAGGAAGAATCCCTTAAACCTGGAGAGTTGAGACCCGTGGAATGGGTACCATGCAATATGACTTCAAAGGGTCTTCATTTGCTCACCAAAACTCTCCAATCCTATCACTGCTGCGTTTTTGCCCCTGTACTCACGATTGATTCACTTTCAGAGACATAGCAATCCATAGGTTTTAAGATACTTACTAGTCAGGTACATTATTAGGCGTTTAATATGGGGTTTTGAGTCCATTTCGTTGAGCAAGGAGTAGCTCTTGTCTATTACATATTTGGCTTAAGGAACTTTATCTGTGCTCATTTCAATCTCTGGTTTTATGCAGCACCCCAACTCACCTTTCCCCTTAAGCAAGCATAAGTTGATTTTCTAAATTTGGGACCATGTTCTGTTTTGAAATTCAGTTCCTGTGTAGCCAAGTTTACATTCCGTGTATTAGTGATATCTTATGATGTTTCTTTTTCTGTGTGACTTATTTCAGTTAGAATCATCATACCTGAATCCACTCATTATGCTGCTATGGGCCTGATGACATAGATGTCATTGCTGAGTGATATTGCATTGTACGTAAGTACCACAACTTCTTTATCCATTTTTCGCTTTATGCGATATTGAACTTGTACCGTAAACGAGTTTCTTGTAAACAGAGCCATCCCAAACTTTGGGGTGGCTGTGTCTTTTTGATTTTAATTTCCCGAAGCTGCAGGACCATAAGTGGAAGTGCCCTAGGCTCTGTTGCTTTGTTTTTTAGATGTTTCAGGAAACACCATACACTTCTCCCGAGTGGCTGTTGGCAATTTACATCCCGCCCATCAGCATAACAAGGCTCCCAGTTCTCCATGGCCTGTCCTGCCTTTCTGGATTTTACACTTTTTTCAGATGGCCCTTTTGACGGGGGGGAAGTGAGACTTCATTGTAGTGCAGATTTCCTTTGCAAGCTTGCTTGGTTGGCCAAAAAGGGCGTATGCGTTTTTTCCTGAATATATTCAGGAAAAAACGCATACGCCCTTTTTGGCCAAGTGCATCATTGTCGACCTTCTGCCTCTTTTCCTATGCTTTAAATGCAATTCCAGTCTACCTCCTGAAATCGGTTTCCTGCAATTCTGCCCGGCTTTCAAGTCCTCTTGGCAGCCTTACTTCAGTATATTTTTGGATGATAGCTGTCATTTATAACTCTGCAGGTTTGTGAATTACAGTGCCCCTGAGCTCCTTTCTTCAACTCGCTTTCTTGTGAGCTGGCCGCAACACCGCAGGATTGCTTCAGGCCCTAATCTGGTTCCGGCATGGCACGCTGAGCCTTTGGTTAATTCCTCTTCCTGGTGGGAAATGAGAGTTAAATTTTCCCGTCCAGACACCTCCAGCTAGTCTCTCATTGGTTCTCCCTATTCCTGTTCATCTTCCGCGGAATTTGCAAACTGGGCCAAACAGGAGGTTAAAGGCACTGACTCTCCAAGTCGGGAGAGTGTTAGTAAAGCATCTGGAATGTTGCACCCGAGTACCAGGGGACGAGAACTGAGACATATTTCAACACGTCTCCCGATCACACGGTTGATCATACTCTGGGTTCCACATGCATGTTTTAGCTGAAGGAAGAATCCCTTAAACCTGGAGAGTTGAGACCCGTGGAATGGGTACCATGCAATATGACTTCAAAGGGTCTTCATTTGCTCACCAAAACTCTCCAATCCTATCACTGCTGCGTTTTTGCCCCTGTACTCACGATTGATTCACTTTCAGAGACATAGCAATCCATAGGTTTTAAGATACTTACTAGTCAGGTACATTATTAGGCGTTTAATATGGGGTTTTGAGTCCATTTCGTTGAGCAAGGAGTAGCTCTTGTCTATTACATATTTGGCTTAAGGAACTTTATCTGTGCTCATTTCAATCTCTGGTTTTATGCAGCACCCCAACTCACCTTTCCCCTTAAGCAAGCATAAGTTGATTTTCTAAATTTGGGACCATGTTCTGTTTTGAAATTCAGTTCCTGTGTAGCCAAGTTTACATTCCGTGTATTAGTGATATCTTATGATGTTTCTTTTTCTGTGTGACTTATTTCAGTTAGAATCATCATACCTGAATCCACTCATTATGCTGCTATGGGCCTGATGACATAGATGTCATTGCTGAGTGATATTGCATTGTACGTAAGTACCACAACTTCTTTATCCATTTTTCGCTTTATGCGATATTGAACTTGTACCGTAAACGAGTTTCTTGTAAACAGAGCCATCCCAAACTTTGGGGTGGCTGTGTCTTTTTGATTTTAATTTCCCGAAGCTGCAGGACCATAAGTGGAAGTGCCCTAGGCTCTGTTGCTTTGTTTTTTAGATGTTTCAGGAAACACCATACACTTCTCCCGAGTGGCTGTTGGCAATTTACATCCCGCCCATCAGCATAACAAGGCTCCCAGTTCTCCATGGCCTGTCCTGCCTTTCTGGATTTTACACTTTTTTCAGATGGCCCTTTTGACGGGGGGGAAGTGAGACTTCATTGTAGTGCAGATTTCCTTTGCAAGCTTGCTTGGTTGGCCAAAAAGGGCGTATGCGTTTTTTCCTGAATATATTCAGGAAAAAACGCATACGCCCTTTTTGGCCAAGTGCATCATTGTCGACCTTCTGCCTCTTTTCCTATGCTTTAAATGCAATTCCAGTCTACCTCCTGAAATCGGTTTCCTGCAATTCTGCCCGGCTTTCAAGTCCTCTTGGCAGCCTTACTTCAGTATATTTTTGGATGATAGCTGTCATTTATAACTCTGCAGGTTTGTGAATTACAGTGCCCCTGAGCTCCTTTCTTCAACTCGCTTTCTTGTGAGCTGGCCGCAACACCGCAGGATTGCTTCAGGCCCTAATCTGGTTCCGGCATGGCACGCTGAGCCTTTGGTTAATTCCTCTTCCTGGTGGGAAATGAGAGTTAAATTTTCCCGTCCAGACACCTCCAGCTAGTCTCTCATTGGTTCTCCCTATTCCTGTTCATCTTCCGCGGAATTTGCAAACTGGGCCAAACAGGAGGTTAAAGGCACTGACTCTCCAAGTCGGGAGAGTGTTAGTAAAGCATCTGGAATGTTGCACCCGAGTACCAGGGGACGAGAACTGAGACATATTTCAACACGTCTCCCGATCACACGGTTGATCATACTCTGGGTTCCTCATGCATGTTTTAGCTGAAGGAAGAATCCCTTAAACCTGGAGAGTTGAGACCCGTGGAATGGGTACCATGCAATATGACTTCAAAGGGTCTTCATTTGCTCACCAAAACTCTCCAATCCTATCACTGCTGCGTTTTTGCCCCTGTACTCACGATTGATTCACTTTCAGAGACATAGCAATCCATAGGTTTTAAGATACTTACTAGTCAGGTACATTATTAGGCGTTTAATATGGGGTTTTGAGTCCATTTCGTTGAGCAAGGAGTAGCTCTTGTCTATTACATATTTGGCTTAAGGAACTTTATCTGTGCTCATTTCAATCTCTGGTTTTATGCAGCACCCCAACTCCCCTTTCCCCTTAAGCAAGCATAAGTTGATTTTCTAAATTTGGGACCATGTTCTGTTTTGAAATTCAGTTCCTGTGTAGCCAAGTTTACATTCCGTGTATTAGTGATATCTTATGATGTTTCTTTTTCTGTGTGACTTATTTCAGTTAGAATCATCATACCTGAATCCACTCATTATGCTGCTATGGGCCTGATGACATAGATGTCATTGCTGAGTGATATTGCATTGTACGTAAGTACCACAACTTCTTTATCCATTTTTCGCTTTATGCGATATTGAACTTGTACCGTAAACGAGTTTCTTGTAAACAGAGCCATCCCAAACTTTGGGGTGGCTGTGTCTTTTTGATTTTAATTTCCCTAAGCTGCAGGACCATAAGTGGAAGTGCCCTAGGCTCTGTTGCTTTGTTTTTTAGATGTTTCAGGAAACACCATACACTTCTCCCGAGTGGCTGTTGGCAATTTACATCCCGCCCATCAGCATAACAAGGCTCCCAGTTCTCCATGGCCTGTCCTGCCTTTCTGGATTTTACACTTTTTTCAGATGGCCCTTTTGACGGGGGGGGAAGTGAGACTTCATTGTAGTGCAGATTTCCTTTGCAAGCTTGCTTGGTTGGCCAAAAAGGGCGTATGCGTTTTTTCCTGAATATATTCAGGAAAAAACGCATACGCCCTTTTTGGCCAAGTGCATCATTGTCGACCTTCTGCCTCTTTTCCTATGCTTTAAATGCAATTCCAGTCTACCTCCTGAAATCGGTTTCCTGCAATTCTGCCCGGCTTTCAAGTCCTCTTGGCAGCCTTACTTCAGTATATTTTTGGATGATAGCTGTCATTTATAACTCTGCAGGTTTGTGAATTACAGTGCCCCTGAGCTCCTTTCTTCAACTCGCTTTCTTGTGAGCTGGCCGCAACACCGCAGGATTGCTTCAGGCCCTAATCTAGTTCCGGCATGGCACGCTGAGCCTTTGGTTAATTCCTCTTCCTGGTGGGAAATGAGAGTTAAATTTTCCCGTCCAGACACCTCCAGCTAGTCTCTCATTGGTTCTCCCTATTCCTGTTCATCTTCCGCGGAATTTGCAAACTGGGCCAAACAGGAGGTTAAAGGCACTGACTCTCCAAGTCGGGAGAGTGTTAGTAAAGCATCTGGAATGTTGCACCCGAGTACCAGGGGACGAGAACTGAGACATATTTCAACACGTCTCCCGATCACACGGTTGATCATACTCTGGGTTCCACATGCATGTTTTAGCTGAAGGAAGAATCCCTTAAACCTGGAGAGTTGAGACCCGTGGAATGGGTACCATGCAATATGACTTCAAAGGGTCTTCATTTGCTCACCAAAACTCTCCAATCCTATCACTGCTGCGTTTTTGCCCCTGTACTCACGATTGATTCACTTTCAGAGACATAGCAATCCATAGGTTTTAAGATACTTACTAGTCAGGTACATTATTAGGCGTTTAATATGGGGTTTTGAGTCCATTTCGTTGAGCAAGGAGTAGCTCTTGTCTATTACATATTTGGCTTAAGGAACTTTATCTGTGCTCATTTCAATCTCTGGTTTTATGCAGCACCCCAACTCACCTTTCCCCTTAAGCAAGCATAAGTTGATTTTCTAAATTTGGGACCATGTTCTGTTTTGAAATTCAGTTCCTGTGTAGCCAAGTTTACATTCCCTGTATTAGTGATATCTTATGATGTTTCTTTTTCTGTGTGACTTATTTCAGTTAGAATCATCATACCTGAATCCACTCATTATGCTGCTATGGGCCTGATGACATAGATGTCATTGCTGAGTGATATTGCATTGTACGTAAGTACCACAACTTCTTTATCCATTTTTCGCTTTATGCGATATTGAACTTGTACCGTAAACGAGTTTCTTGTAAACAGAGCCATCCCAAACTTTGGGGTGGCTGTGTCTTTTTGATTTTAATTTCCCTAAGCTGCAGGACCATAAGTGGAAGTGCCCTAGGCTCTGTTGCTTTGTTTTTTAGATGTTTCAGGAAACACCATACACTTCTCCCGAGTGGCTGTTGGCAATTTACATCCCGCCCATCAGCATAACAAGGCTCCCAGTTCTCCATGGCCTGTCCTGCCTTTCTGGATTTTACACTTTTTTCAGATGGCCCTTTTGACGGGGGGGAAGTGAGACTTCATTGTAGTGCAGATTTCCTTTGCAAGCTTGCTTGGTTGGCCAAAAAGGGCGTATGCGTTTTTTCCTGAATATATTCAGGAAAAAACGCATACGCCCTTTTTGGCCAAGTGCATCATTGTCGACCTTCTGCCTCTTTTCCTATGCTTTAAATGCAATTCCAGTCTACCTCCTGAAATCGGTTTCCTGCAATTCTGCCCGGCTTTCAAGTCCTCTTGGCAGCCTTACTTCAGTATATTTTTGGATGATAGCTGTCATTTATAACTCTGCAGGTTTGTGAATTACAGTGCCCCTGAGCTCCTTTCTTCAACTCGCTTTCTTGTGAGCTGGCCGCAACACCGCAGGATTGCTTCAGGCCCTAATCTGGTTCCGGCATGGCACGCTGAGCCTTTGGTTAATTCCTCTTCCTGGTGGGAAATGAGAGTTAAATTTTCCCGTCCAGACACCTCCAGCTAGTCTCTCATTGGTTCTCCCTATTCCTGTTCATCTTCCGCGGAATTTGCAAACTGGGCCAAACAGGAGGTTAAAGGCACTGACTCTCCAAGTCGGGAGAGTGTTAGTAAAGCATCTGGAATGTTGCACCCGAGTACCAGGGGACGAGAACTGAGACATATTTCAACACGTCTCCCGATCACACGGTTGATCATACTCTGGGTTCCTCATGCATGTTTTAGCTGAAGGAAGAATCCCTTAAACCTGGAGAGTTGAGACCCGTGGAATGGGTACCATGCAATATGACTTCAAAGGGTCTTCATTTGCTCACCAAAACTCTCCAATCCTATCACTGCTGCGTTTTTGCCCCTGTACTCACGATTGATTCACTTTCAGAGACATAGCAATCCATAGGTTTTAAGATACTTACTAGTCAGGTACATTATTAGGCGTTTAATATGGGGTTTTGAGTCCATTTCGTTGAGCAAGGAGTAGCTCTTGTCTATTACATATTTGGCTTAAGGAACTTTATCTGTGCTCATTTCAATCTCTGGTTTTATGCAGCACCCCAACTCACCTTTCCCCTTAAGCAAGCATAAGTTGATTTTCTAAATTTGGGACCATGTTCTGTTTTGAAATTCAGTTCCTGTGTAGCCAAGTTTACATTCCGTGTATTAGTGATATCTTATGATGTTTCTTTTTCTGTGTGACTTATTTCAGTTAGAATCATCATACCTGAATCCACTCATTATGCTGCTATGGGCCTGATGACATAGATGTCATTGCTGAGTGATATTGCATTGTACGTAAGTACCACAACTTCTTTATCCATTTTTCGCTTTATGCGATATTGAACTTGTACCGTAAACGAGTTTCTTGTAAACAGAGCCATCCCAAACTTTGGGGTGGCTGTGTCTTTTTGATTTTAATTTCCCTAAGCTGCAGGACCATAAGTGGAAGTGCCCTAGGCTCTGTTGCTTTGTTTTTTAGATGTTTCAGGAAACACCATACACTTCTCCCGAGTGGCTGTTGGCAATTTACATCCCGCCCATCAGCATAACAAGGCTCCCAGTTCTCCATGGCCTGTCCTGCCTTTCTGGATTTTACACTTTTTTCAGATGGCCCTTTTGACGGGGGGGAAGTGAGACTTCATTATAGTGCAGATTTCCTTTGCAAGCTTGCTTGGTTGGCCAAAAAGTGCGTATGCGTTTTTTCCTGAATATATTCAGGAAAAAACGCATACGCCCTTTTTGGCCAAGTGCATCATTGTCGACCTTCTGCCTCTTTTCCTATGCTTTAAATGCAATTCCAGTCTACCTCCTGAAATCGGTTTCCTGCAATTCTGCCCGGCTTTCAATTCCTCTTGGCAGCCTTACTTCAGTATATTTTTGGATGATAGCTGTCATTTATAACTCTGCAGGTTTGTGAATTACAGTGCCCCTGAGCTCCTTTCTTCAACTCGCTTTCTTGTGAGCTGGCCGCAACACCGCAGGATTGCTTCAGGCCCTAATCTGGTTCCGGCATGGCACGCTGAGCCTTTGGTTAATTCCTCTTCCTGGTGGGAAATGAGAGTTAAATTTTCCCGTCCAGACACCTCCAGCTAGTCTCTCATTGGTTCTCCCTATTCCTGTTCATCTTCCGCGGAATTTGCAAACTGGGCCAAACAGGAGGTTAAAGGCACTGACTCTCCAAGTCGGGAGAGTGTTAGTAAAGCATCTGGAATGTTGCACCCGAGTACCAGGGGACGAGAACTGAGACATATTTCAACACGTCTCCCGATCACACGGTTGATCATACTCTGGGTTCCACATGCATGTTTTAGCTGAAGGAAGAATCCCTTAAACCTGGAGAGTTGAGACCCGTGGAATGGGTACCATGCAATATGACTTCAAAGGGTCTTCATTTGCTCACCAAAACTCTCCAATCCTATCACTGCTGCGTTTTTGCCCCTGTACTCACGATTGATTCACTTTCAGAGACATAGCAATCCATAGGTTTTAAGATACTTACTAGTCAGGTACATTATTAGGCGTTTAATATGGGGTTTTGAGTCCATTTCGTTGAGCAAGGAGTAGCTCTTGTCTATTACATATTTGGCTTAAGGAACTTTATCTGTGCTCATTTCAATCTCTGGTTTTATGCAGCACCCCAACTCACCTTTCCCCTTAAGCAAGCATAAGTTGATTTTCTAAATTTGGGACCATGTTCTGTTTTGAAATTCAGTTCCTGTGTAGCCAAGTTTACATTCCGTGTATTAGTGATATCTTATGATGTTTCTTTTTCTGTGTGACTTATTTCAGTTAGAATCATCATACCTGAATCCACTCATTATGCTGCTATGGGCCTGATGACATAGATGTCATTGCTGAGTGATATTGCATTGTACGTAAGTACCACAACTTCTTTATCCATTTTTCGCTTTATGCGATATTGAACTTGTACCGTAAACGAGTTTTTTGTAAACAGAGCCATTCCAAACTTTGGGGTGGCTTTGTCTTTTTGATTTCAATTTCCCTAAACTATAGGACCATAAGTGGAAGTGCCCTAGGCTCTGTTGCTTTGTTTTTTAGATGTTTCAGGAAATACCATACACTTCTCCCGAGTGGCTGTTGGCAATTTACATCCCGCCCATCAGCATAACAAGGCTCCCAGTTCTCCATGGCCTGTCCTGCCTTTCTGGATTTTACACTTTTTTCAGATGGCCCTTTTGACGGGGGGGAAGTGAGACTTCATTGTAGTGCAGATTTCCTTTGCAAGCTTGCTTGGTTGGCAAAAAAGGGCGTATGCGTTTTTTCCTGAATATATTCAGGAAAAAACGCATACGCCCTTTTTGGCCAAGTGCATCATTGTCGACCTTCTGCCTCTTTTCCTATGCTTTAAATGCAATTCCAGTCTACCTCCTGAAATCGGTTTCCTGCAATTCTGCCCGGCTTTCAAGTCCTCTTGGCAGCCTTACTTCAGTATATTTTTGGATGATAGCTGTCATTTATAACTCTGCAGGTTTGTGAATTACAGTGCCCCTGAGCTCCTTTCTTCAACTCGCTTTCTTGTGAGCTGGCCGCAACACCGCAGGATTGCTTCAGGCCCTAATCTGGTTCCGGCATGGCATGCTGAGCCTTTGGTTAATTCCTCTTCCTGGTGGGAAATGAGAGTTAAATTTTCCCGTCCAGACACCTCCAGCTAGTCTCTCATTGGTTCTCCCTATTCCTGTTCATCTTCCGCGGAATTTGCAAACTGGGCCAAACAGGAGGTTAAAGGCACTGACTCTCCAAGTCGGGAGAGTGTTAGTAAAGCATCTGGAATGTTGCACCCGAGTACCAGGGGACGAGAACTGAGACATATTTCAACACGTCTCCCGATCACACGGTTGATCATACTCTGGGTTCCACATGCATGTTTTAGCTGAAGGAAGAATCCCTTAAACCTGGAGAGTTGAGACCCGTGGAATGGGTACCATGCAATATGACTTCAAAGGGTCTTCATTTGCTCACCAAAACTCTCCAATCCTATCACTGCTGCGTTTTTGCCCCTGTACTCACGATTGATTCACTTTCAGAGACATAGCAATCCATAGGTTTTAAGATACTTACTAGTCAGGTACATTATTAGGCGTTTAATATGGGGTTTTGAGTCCATTTCGTTGAGCAAGGAGTAGCTCTTGTCTATTACATATTTGGCTTAAGGAACTTTATCTGTGCTCATTTCAATCTCTGGTTTTATGCAGCACCCCAACTCACCTTTCCCCTTAAGCAAGCATAAGTTGATTTTCTAAATTTGGGACCATGTTCTGTTTTGAAATTCAGTTCCTGTGTAGCCAAGTTTACATTCCGTGTATTAGTGATATCTTATGATGTTTCTTTTTCTGTGTGACTTATTTCAGTTAGAATCATCATACCTGAATCCACTCATTATGCTGCTATGGGCCTGATGACATAGATGTCATTGCTGAGTGATATTGCATTGTACATAAGTACCACAACTTCTTTATCCATTTTTCGCTTTATGCGATATTGAACTTGTACCGTAAACGAGTTTTTTGTAAACAGAGCCATTCCAAACTTTGGGGTGGCTGTGTCTTTTTGATTTCAATTTCCCTAAACTATAGGACCATAAGTGGAAGTGCCCTAGGCTCTGTTGCTTTGTTTTTTAGATGTTTCAGGAAATACCATACACTTCTCCCGAGTGGCTGTTGGCAATTTACATCCCGCCCATCAGCATAACAAGGCTCCCAGTTCTCCATGGCCTGTCCTGCCTTTCTGGATTTTACACTTTTTTCAGATGGCCCTTTTGATGGGGGGGAAGTGAGACTTCATTGTAGTGCAGATTTCCTTTGCAAGCTTGCTTGGTTGGCCAAAAAGGGCGTATGCGTTTTTTCCTGAATATATTCAGGAAAAAACGCATACGCCCTTTTTGGCCAAGTGCATCATTGTCGACCTTCTGCCTCTTTTCCTATGCTTTAAATGCAATTCCAGTCTACCTCCTGAAATCGGTTTCCTGCAATTCTGCCCGGCTTTCAAGTCCTCTTGGCAGCCTTACTTCAGTATATTTTTGGATGATACCTGTCATTTATAACTCTGCAGGTTTGTGAATTACAGTGCCCCTGAGCTCCTTTCTTCAACTCGCTTTCTTGTGAGCTGGCCGCAACACCGCAGGATTGCTTCAGGCCCTAATCTGGTTCCGGCATGGCACGCTGAGCCTTTGGTTAATTCCTCTTCCTGGTGGGAAATGAGAGTTAAATTTTCCCGTCCAGACACCTCCAGCTAGTCTCTCATTGGTTCTCCCTATTCCTGTTCATCTTCCGCGGAATTTGCAAACTGGGCCAAACAGGAGGTTAAAGGCACTGACTCTCCAAGTCGGGAGAGTGTTAGTAAAGCATCTGGAATGTTGCACCCGAGTCCCAGGGTACGAGAACTGAGACATATTTCAACACGTCTCCCGATCACACGGTTGATCATACTCTGGGTTCCTCATGCATGTTTTAGCTGAAGGAAGAATCCCTTAAACCTGGAGAGTTGAGACCCGTGGAATGGGTACCATGCAATATGACTTCAAAGGGTCTTCATTTGCTCACCAAAACTCTCCAATCCTATCACTGCTGCGTTTTTGCCCCTGTACTCACGATTGATTCACTTTCAGAGACATAGCAATCCATAGGTTTTAAGATACTTACTAGTCAGGTACATTATTAGGCGTTTAATATGGGGTTTTGAGTCCATTTCGTTGAGCAAGGAGTAGCTCTTGTCTATTACATATTTGGCTTAAGGAACTTTATCTCTGCTCATTTCAATCTCTGGTTTTATGCAGCACCCCAACTCACCTTTCCCCTTAAGCAAGCATAAGTTGGTTTTCTAAATTTGGGACCATGTTCTGTTTTGAAATTCAGTTCCTGTGTAGCCAAGTTTACATTCCGTGTATTAGTGATATCTTATGATGTTTCTTTTTCTGTGTGACTTATTTCAGTTAGAATCATCATACCTGAATCCACTCATTATGCTGCTATGGGCCTGATGACATAGATGTCATTGCTGAGTGATATTGCATTGTACGTAAGTACCACAACTTCTTTATCCATTTTTCGCTTTATGCGATATTGAACTTGTACCGTAAACGAGTTTCTTGTAAACAGAGCCATCCCAAACTTTGGGGTGGCTGTGTCTTTTTGATTTTAATTTCCCTAAGCTGCAGGACCATAAGTGGAAGTGCCCTAGGCTCTGTTGCTTTGTTTTTTAGATGATTCAGGAAACACCATACACTTCTCCCGAGTGGCTGTTGGCAATTTACATCCCGCCCATCAGCATAACAAGGCTCCCAGTTCTCCATGGCCTGTCCTGCCTTTCTGGATTTTACACATTTTTCAGATGGCCCTTTTGACGGGGGGGAAGTGAGACTTCATTGTAGTGCAGATTTCCTTTGCAAGCTTGCTTGGTTGGCCAAAAAGGGCGTATGCGTTTTTTCCTGAATATATTCAGGAAAAAACGCATACGCCCTTTTTGGCCAAGTGCATCATTGTGGACGTTCTGCCTCTTTTCCTATGCTTTAAATGCAATTCCAGTCTACCTCCTGAAATCGGTTTCCTGCAATTCTGCCTGGCTTTCAAGTCCTCTTGGCAGCCTTACTTCAGTATATTTTTGGATGATAGCTGTCATTTATAACTCTGCAGGTTTGTGAATTACAGTGCCCCTGAGCTCCTTTCTTCAACTAGCTTTCTTGTGAGCTGGCCGCAACACCGCAGGATTGCTTCAGGCCCTAATCTGGTTCCGGCATGGCACGCTGAGCCTTTGGTTAATTCCTCTTCCTGGTGGGAAATGAGAGTTAAATTTTCCCGTCCAGACACCTCCAGCTAGTCTCTCATTGGTTCTCCCTATTCCTGTTCATCTTCCGCGGAATTTGCAAACTGGGCCAAACAGGAGGTTAAAGGCACTGACTCTCCAAGTCGGGAGAGTGTTAGTAAAGCATCTGGAATGTTGCACCCGAGTACCAGGGGACGAGAACTGAGACATATTTCAACACGTCTCCCGATCACACGGTTGATCATACTCTGGGTTCCACATGCATGTTTTAGCTGAAGGAAGAATCCCTTAAACCTGGAGAGTTGAGACCCGTGGAATGGGTACCATGCAATATGACTTCAAAGGGTCTTCATTTGCTCACCAAAACTCTCCAATCCTATCACTGCTGCGTTTTTGCCCCTGTACTCACGATTGATTCACTTTCAGAGACATAGCAATCCATAGGTTTTAAGATACTTACTAGTCAGGTACATTATTAGGCGTTTAATATCGTGTTTTGAGTCCATTTCGTTGAGCAAGGAGTAGCTCGTGTCTATTACATATTTGGCTTAAGGAACTTTATTTGTGCTCATTTCAATCTCTGGTTTTATGCAGCACCCCAACTCACCTTTCCCCTTAAGCAAGCATAAGTTGATTTTCTAAATTTGGGACCATGTTCTGTTTTGAAATTCAGTTCCTGTGTAGCCAAGTTTACATTCCGTGTATTAGTGATATCTTATGATGTTTCTTTTTCTGTGTGACTTATTTCAGTTAGAATCATCATACCTGAATCCACTCATTATGCTGCTATGGGCCTGATGACATAGATGTCATTGCTGAGTGATATTGCATTGTACGTAAGTACCACAACTTCTTTATCCATTTTTCGCTTTATGCGATATTGAACTTGTACCGTAAACGAGTTTCTTGTAAACAGAGCCATCCCAAACTTTGGGGTGGCTGTGTCTTTTTGATTTTAATTTCCCTAAGCTATAGGACCATAAGTGGAAGTGCCCTAGGCTCTGTTGCTTTGTTTTTTAGATGTTTCAGGAAAGACCATACACTTCTCCCTAGTGGCTGTTGGCAATTTACATCCCGCCCATCAGCATAACAAGGCTCCCAGTTCTCCATGGCCTGTCCTACCTTTCTGGATTTTACACTTTTTTCAGATGGCCCTTTTGACCGGGGGGAAGTGAGACTTCATTGTAGTGCAGATTTCCTTTGCAAGCTTGCTTGGTTGGCCAAAAAGGGCGTATGCGTTTTTTCCTGAATATATTCAGGAAAAAACGCATACGCCCTTTTTGGCCAAGTGCATCATTGTCGACCTTCTGCCTCTTTTCCTATGCTTTAAATGCAATTCCAGTCTACCTCCTGAAATCGGTTTCCTGCAATTCTGCCCCGTTTTCAAGTCCTCTTGGCAGCCTTACTTCAGTATATTTTTGGACGATAGCTGTCATTTATAACTCTGCAGGTTTGTGAATTACAGTGCCCCTGAGCTCCTTTCTTCAACTCGCTTTCTTGTGAGCTGGCCGCAACACCACAGGATTGCTTCAGGCCCTAATCTGGTTCCGGCACGGCACGCTGAGCCTTTGGTTAATTCCTCTTCCTGGTGGGAAATGAGAGTTAAATTTGCCCGTCCAGACACCTCCAGCTAGTCTCTCATTGGTTCTCCCTATTCCTGTTCATCTTCCGCAGAAATTGCAAACTGGGCCAAACAGGAGGTTAAAGGCACTGACTCTCCAAGTCGGGAGAGTGTTAGTAAAGCATCTGGAATGTTGCACCCGAGTACCAGCGGAGGAAAACTGAGACATATTTGAACAAGTCTCCCGGTCACACTGTTGATCATACTCTGGGTTCCACATGCATGTTTTAGCTGAAGGAAGAATCCCTTAAACCTGGAGAGTTGAGACCCGTGGAATGGGTACCATTCAATATGACTTCAAAGGGTCTTCGTTTGCTCACCGAACCTCTCCAATCCTATCACTGCTGCGTTTATGCCCCTCCACACATGCTTGATTCTCTTTCGGAGACATAGCAATCCATAGATTTTAAGATATTACTAGTCAGGTACATTCTTAGGCGTTTAATATGGGGTTTTGAGTCCATTTCGTTGAGCAAGGAGTAGCTCGTGTCTATTACATATTTGGCTTAAGGAACTTTATTTGTGCTCATTTCAATCTCTGGTTTTATGCAGCACCCCAACTCACCTTTCCCCTTAAGCAAGCATAAGTTGATTTTCTAAATTTGGGACCATGTTCTGTTTTGAAATTCAGTTCCTGTGTAGCCAAGTTTACATTCCGTGTATTAGTGATATCTTATGATGTTTCTTTTTCTGTGTGACTTATTTCAGTTAGAATCATCATACCTGAATCCACTCATTATGCTGCTATGGGCCTGATGACATAGATGTCATTGCTGAGTGATATTGCATTGTACGTAAGTACCACAATTTCTTTATCCATTTTTCGCTTTATGCGATATTGAACTTGTACCGTAAACGAGTTTCTTGTAAACAGAGCCATCCCAAACTTTTGGGTGGCTGTGTCTTTTTGATTTTAATTTCCCTAAGCTATAGGACCATAAGTGGAAGTGCCCTAGGCTCTGTTGCTTTGTTTTTTAGATGTTTCAGGAAACACCATACACTTCTCCCGAGTGGCTGTTGGCAATTTACATCCCGCCCATCAGCATAACAAGGCTCCCAGTTCTCCATGGCCTGTCCTGCCTTTCTGGATTTTACACTTTTTTCAGATGGCCCTTTTGACTGGGGGAAGTGAGACTTCATTGTAGTGCAGATTTCCTTTGCAAGCTTGCTTGGTTGGCCAAAAAGTGCGTATGCGTTTTTTCCTGAATATATTCAGGAAAAAACGCATACGCCCTTTTTGGCCAAGTGCATCATTGTCGACCTTCTGCCTCTTTTCCTATGCTTTAAATGCAATTCCAGTCTACCTCCTGAAATCGGTTTCCTGCAATTCTGCCCCGCTTTCAAGTCCTCTTGGCAGGCTTACTTCAGTATATTTTTGGACGATAGCTGTGATTTATAACTCTGCAGGTTTGTTAATTACAGTGCCCCTGAGCTCCTTTCTTCAACTCGCTTTCTTGTGAGCTGGCCGCAACACCGCAGGATTGCTTCAGGCCCTTACCTGGTCTGGCATTGCACGCTGAGCCTTTGGTTAATTGCTCTTCCTGGTGGGAAATGAGAGTTAAATTTTCCCGTCCAGACACCTCCAGCTAGTCTCTCATTGGTTCTCCCTATTCCTGTTCATCTTCCGCAGAAATTGCAAACTGGGCCAAACAGGAGGTTAAAGGCACTGACTCTCCACGTCGGGAGAGTGTTAGTAAAGCATCTGGAATGTTGCACCCGAGTACCAGGGGAGGAAAACTGAGACATATTTGAACATGTCTCCCGATCACACGGTTGATCATACTCTGGGTTCCACATGCATGTTTTAGCTGAAGGAAGAATCCCTTAAACCTGGAGAGTTGAGACCCGTGGAATGGGTACCATGAAATATGACTTCAAAGGGTCTTCGTTTGCTCACCGAACCTCTCCAATCCTATCACTGCTGCGTTTATGACCCTCTACACATGCTTGATTCTCTTTCGGAGACATAGCAATCCATAGATTTTAAGATATTACTAGTCAGGTACATTCTTAGGCGTTTAATATGGGGTTTTGAGTCCATTTCATTGAGCAAGGAGTAGCTCTTGTCTATTACATATTTGGCTTAAGGAACTTTATTTGTGCTCATTTCAATCTCTGGTTTTATGCAGCACCCCAACTCACCTTTCCCCTTATGCAAGCATAAGTTGGTGTTCTCAATTTGAGACCCTCTTTTTTTTGTAATCCAGTTCCTGTGTAGCCAAGTTTACAGTCCATGTATTAGTGATATCTTGTGATGTTTCTGTTTCTGTGTGACTTATTTCAGTTAGAGTCATCATACCTGAATCCACTCATTATGCTGCTACGGGCCTGATGACATAGATTTCATTGCTGAGTGATATTGCATTGTACGTAAGTACCACAACTTCTTTATCCATTTTTTGCTATCTGCGATATTGAACTTGTACCGTAAACGAGGTTCTTGTAAACAGAGCCATCCCAAACTTTGGGGTGGCTGTGTCTTTTTGATTTTAATTTCCCTAAGCTATAGGACCATAAGTGGAAGTGCCCTAGGCTCTGTTGCTTTGTTTTTTAGATGTTTCAGGAAACACCATACACTTCTCCCGAGTGGCTGTTGGCAATTTACATCCCGCCCATCAGCATAACAAGGCTCCCAGTTCTCCATGGCCTGTCCTGCCTTTCTGGATTTTACACTTTTTTCAGATGGCCCTTTTGACCGGGGGGAAGTGAGACTTCATTGTAGTGCAGATTTCCTTTGCAAGCTTGCTTGGTTGGCCAAAAAGTGCGTATGCGATTTTTCCTGAATATATTCAGGAAAAAATGCATACGCCCTCTTTGGCCAAGTGCATCATTGTCGACGTTCTGCCTCTTTTCCTATGCTTTAAATGCAATTCCAGTCTACCTCCTGAAATCGGTTTCCTGCAATTTTGGCCTGCTTTCAAGTCCGCTTGGCAGCCTTGCTTCAGTATATTTTTGGACGATAGCTGTCATTTATAACTCTGCAGGTTTGTGAATTACAGTGCTCTTGAGCTCCTTTCTTCAACTCGCTTTCTTGTGAGCTGCCCGCAACACCGCAGGATTGCTTCAGGCCCTAATCTGGGTCCGGCACGGCATGCTGAGCCTTTGGCTAATCCTCTTCCTCGTGTGAAATATGAGTTAAATTTGCCCGTCCAGACACCTCCAGCTAGTCTCTCATTGGTTCTCCCTATTCCTGTTCATCTTCCGCAGAAATTGCAAACTGGGCCAAACAGGAGGTTAAAGGCACTGACTCTCCAAGTCGGCAGAGCGTTACTAAAGCGTCTGGAATTTTGCACCTGAGTACCAGGGGACGAGAACTGAGACATATTGGAACACGTCTCCCGATCACACGGTTGATCATACTCTGGGTTCCACATGCATGTATTAGCTGAAGGAAGAATCCCTTAAACCTGGAAAGTTGAGACCTGTGGAATGGGTACCATGCAATATTATTTCAAAGGGTCTTCATTTGCTCACCGAACCTCTCCAATCCTATCACTGCTGCGTTTATGCCCCTCTACACACGCTTGATTCTCTTTCGGAGACATAGCATTCCATAGGTTTTAAGATACTTACTAGTCAGGTACATTCTTAGTCTTTTAATATGGGGTGTTGAGTCCATTTCGTTGAGCAAGGTGTAGCTCTTGTCTATTACATATTTGGCTTAAGGAACTTTATCTGTGCTCATTTCAATCTCTGGTTTTATGCAGTCCCCAACTCACCTTTCCTCTTAAGCAAGCATAAGTTGGTTTTCTAAATTTGAGACCCTGTTCTGTTTTGTAATTCAGTTCCTCTGTAGCCAAGTTTACATTCTGTGTATTAGTGATATCTTATGATGTTTCTTTTTCTGTGTGACTTATTTCAGTTAGAATCATCATACCTGAACCCACTCATTTTCTGCTAAAGGCCTGTTGACATAGATTTCATTGCTGAGTGATATTGCATTGTACATAAGTACCACAACTTCTTTATCCATTTTTTGCTTTCTGCGATATTGAACTTGTACCGTAAACGAGGTTCTAGAAAACAGAGCCGTCCCAAACTTTGGGGTGGCTGTGTCTTTTTGATTTTAATTTCCCTAAGCTATAGGACCATAAGTGGAATTGACCTAGGCTCTGTTGCTTTGTTTTTTAGATGTTTCAGGAAACACCATACACTTCTCCCGAGTGGCTGTTGGCAATTTACATCCGGCCCATCAGCATAACAAGGCTCCCAGTTCTCCATGGCCTGTCCTGCCTTTCTGGATTTTACACTTTTTTCAGATGGCCCTTTTGACCGGGGAGAAGTGAGACTTCATTGTAGTGCAGATTTCCTTTGCAAGCTTGCTTGGTTGGCCAAAAAGAGCGTATGCGTTTTTTCCTGAATATATTCAGGAAAAAACGCATATGCACTTTTTGGCCAAGTGCATCATTGTGGACGTTCTGCCTCTTTTCCTATGCTTTAAATGGAATTCCAGTCTACCTCCCGATAGCAGTTTCCTGCAATTCTGCCCCACTTTCAAGTCCTCTTGGCAGGCTTACTTCAGTATATTTTTGGACGATAGCTGTCATTTATATCTCTGCAGGTTTGTTAATTACAGTGCCCCTGAGCTCCTTTCTTCAACTTGCTTTCTTGTGAGCTGGCCGCAACACCGCAGGATTGCTTCAGGCCCTAATCTGGTTCCGGCACGGCACGCTGAGCCTTTGGTTAATTCCTCTTCCTGGTGGGAAATGAGAGTTAAATTTGCCCATCCAGGCACCTCCAGCTAGTCTCTCATTGGTCCTCCCTGTTCCTGTTCATCTTCCACAGAAATTGCAAACTGGGCCAAACAGGAGGTTAAAGGCACTGACTCTCCAAGTCGGGAGAGTGTTTGTAAAGCATCTGGAATGTTGCACCCGAGTACCAGGGGAGAAAACTGAGACATATTGGAACACGTCTCCCGATCACACGGTTGATCATACTCTGGGTTCCACATGCATGTTTTAGCTGAGGGAAGAATCCCTTAAACCTGGAGAGTTGAGACCCGTGGAATGGGTACCATGCAATATGACTTCAAAGGGTCTTCATTTGCTCACCGAACCTCTCCAATCCTATCACTGCTGCGTTTATGCCCCTGTATACATGCTTGATTCTCTTTCGGAGACAGAGCGATCCATAGGTTTTAAGATACTTACTAGTCAGGTACATACTTAGGCGTTTAATATGGGGTGTTGAGTCCATTTCATTGAGCAAGGAGTAGCTCTTGTCTATTCCATATTTGGCTTAAGGAACTTTATCTGTGCTCATTTCAATCTCTGGTTTTATGCAGCACCCCAACTCACCTTTCCCCTTAAGCAAGCATAAGTTGATTTTCTAAATTTGAGACCCTGTTCTCTTTTGTAATCCAGTTCCTGTGTAGCCAAGTTTACATTCCGTGTATTAGTGATATCTTATGATGTTTCTTTTTCTGTGTGACATATTTCAGTTAGAATCATCATACCTGAATCCACTCATTATGCTGCTACGGGCCTGATGACATAGATTTCATTGCTGAGTGATATTGCATTGTACGTAAGTACCACAACTTCTTTATCCATTTTTCACTTTCTGCGATATTCAACTAGTCCCTTAAACGAGTTTCTTGTAAACAGAGCCGTCCCAAACTTTGGGGTGGCTGTGTCTTTTTGATTTTAATTTCCCTAAGCTATAGGACCATAAGTGGAAGTGACCTAGGCTGTGTTGGTTTGTTTTTTAGATGATTCATGAAACACCATACACTTCTCCCGAGTGGCTGTTGGCAATTTACATGCCGCCCATCAGCATAACAAGGCCTCCAGTTCTCCATGGCCTGTCCTGCCTTTCTGGATTTTACACTTTTTCCAGATGGCCCTTTTGACCGGGGGAAAGTAAGACTTCATTGTAGGGCAGATTTCCTTTGCAAGCTTGCTTGGTTGGCCAGAAAGGGCGTATGCGTTTTGTCCTGAATATATTCAGGAAAAAACGCATACGCCCTTTTTGGCCAAGTGCATCATTGTCGACGTTCTGCCTCTTTTCCTATGCTTTATGCAATTCCAGTCCACCTCCTGAAATCGGTTTCCTGCAATTCTGCCCCGCTTTCAACTCCTCTTTGCAGCCTTACTTCAGTATATTTTTGGACGATAGCTGTCATTTATAACTCTGCAGGTTTGTGAATTACAGTGCCCCTGAGCTCCTTTCTTCAACTCGCTTTCTTGTGAGCCGGCCGCGACACCACAGGATTGCTTCAGGCCCTAATCTTGTTCTGGCACGGCACGCTGAGCCTTTGGTTAATTCCTCTTCCTGGTGGGAAATGAGAGTTAAATTTGCCCGTCCAGACACCTCCAGCTAGTCTCTCATTGGTTCTCCCTATTCCTGTTCATCTTCCGCAGAAATTGCAAACTGGGCCAAACAGGAGGTTAAAGGCACTGACTCTCCAAGTCGGGAGAGTGTTAGTAAAGCGTCTGGAATGTTGCACCCGAGTACCAGGGGTCGAGAACTGAGACAGATTGGAACACGTCTCCCGATCACACGGTTGATCATACTCTGGGTTCCACATGCATGATTTAGCTGAAGGAAGAATCCCTTAAACCTGGAGAGTTGAGACCCGTGGAATGGGTACCATGCAATATGACTTCAAAGGGTATTCATTTGCTCACCGAACCTCTCCAATCCTATCACTGCTGCGTTTATGCCCCTGTACACACGCTTGATTCTCTTTCGGAGACAGAGCGATCCATAGGTTTTAAGATACTTACTAGTCAGGGACATTCTTAGGCGTTTAATATGGGGTGTTGTGTCCATTTCGTTGAGCAAGGAGTAGCTCTTGTCTATTCCATATTTGGCTTAAGGAACTTTATCTGTGCTCATTTCAATCTCTGGTTTTATGCAGCACCCCAACTCATCTTTCCCCTTAAGCAAGCATAAGTTGGTTTTCTAAATTTGAGACACTGTTCTCTTTTGTAATCCAGTTCCTGTGTAGCCAAGTTTACATTCCGTGTATTAGTGATATCTTATGATGTTTCTTTTTCTGTCTGACTTATTTCAGTTAGAATCATCATGCCTGAATCCACTCATTATGCTGCTACGGGCCTGATGACATAGATTTCATTGCTGAGTGATATTGCATTGTACGTAAGTACCACAACTTCTTTATCCATTTTTCACTTTCTGCGAAATTGAACTTGTACCGTAAACGAGGTTCTTGTAAACAGAGCCGTCCGAAACTTTGGGGTGGCTGTGTCTTTTTGATTTTAATTTCCCTAAGCTATAGGACCATAAGTGGAATTGCCCTAGGCTCTGTTGCTTTGTTTTTTATATGTTTCAGGAAACATCATACACTTCTCCCGAGTGGCTGTTGGCAATTTACATCCCGCCCTTCAGCATAACAAGGATCCCAGTTCTCCATGGCCTGTCCTGCCTTTCTGGATTTTACACTTTTTTCAGATGGCCCTTTTGACCGGGGGGCAGTGAGACTTCATTGTAGTGCGGATTTCCTTTGCAAGCTTGCTTGGTTGGCCAAAAAGGGCGTATGCGTTTTTTCCTGAATATATTCAGGAAAAAACGCATACGCCCTTTTTGGCCAAGTGCATCATTGTTGACGTTCTGCCTCTTTTCCTATGCTTTAAATGCAATTCCAGTCTACCTCCTGAAATCGGTTTCCTGTAATTCTGCCCCGCTCTCAAGTCCTCTTGGCAGCCTTACTTCAGTATATTCATGGACGATAGCTGTCATTTATAACTCTGCAGGTTTGTGAATTACAGTGCCCCTGAGCTCCTTTCTTCAACTCGCTTTCTTGTGAGCTGGCCGCAACACCGCAGGATTGCTTCAGGCCCTAATCTGGTTCCGGCACGGCACGCTGAGCCTTTGGTTAATTCCTCTTCCTGGTGGGAAATGAGAGTTAAATTTGCCCGTCCAGAAACCTCCAGCTAGTCTCTAACTTGTTCTCCCTATTCCTGTTCATCTTCCGCGGAATTTGCAAACTGGGCCAAACAGGAGGTTAAAGGCACTGACTCTCCAAGTCGGGAGAGTGTTAGTAAAGCATCTGGAATGTTGCACCCGAGTACCAGGGGATGAGAACTGAGACATATTTCAACAAGTCTCCCGATCACACGGTTGATCATACTCTGGGTTCCACATGCATGTTTTAGCTGAAGGAAGAATCCCTTAAACCTGGAGAGTTGAGACCCGTGTAATGGGTACCATACAATACGACTTCAAAGGGTCTTCATTTGCTCACCAAAACTCTCCAATCCTATCACTGCTGCGTTTATGCCCCTGTACACACGCTTGATTCTCTTTCGGAGACATAGCAATCCATAGGTTTTAAGATACTTAATAGTCAGGTACATTCTTAGGCATTTAATATGGGGTGTTGAGTCCATCTAGTTGAGCAAGGAGTAGCTCTTGTCTATTACATATTTGGCTTAAGGAACTTTATCTGTGCTCATTTCAATCTCTGGTTTTATGCAGCACCCCAACTCACCTTTGCCCTTAAGCAAGCATAAGTTGGTTTTCTAAATTTGAGACCCTGTTCTGTTTTGTAATCCAGTTCTGTGTAGCCAAGTTTACATTCCGTGTATTAGTGATATCTTATGATGTTTCTTTTTCTGTGTGACTTATTTCAGTTAGAATCATTATACCTGAATCCACTCATTATGCTGCTACAGGCCTGATGACCTAGATGTCAAGGCTGAGTGATATTGCATTGTACGTAAGTACCACAAATTCTTTATCCATTTTTCACTTTCTGCGATATTGAACTTGTACCGTAAACGAGGTTTTTGTAAACAGAGCCGTCCCAAATTTTGGGGTGGCTGTGTCTTTTTGATTTTAATTTCCCTAAGCTGTAGGACCATAAGTGGAAGTGCCCTAGGCTCTGTTGCTTTGTTTTGTAGATGTTTCAGGAAACACCATACACTTCTCCTGAGTGGCTGTTGGCAATTTACATCCCGCCCATCAGCATAACAAGGCTCCCAGTTCTCCATGGCCTGTCCTGCCTTTCTGGATTTTACACTTTTTTCAGATGGCCCTTTTGACCGGGGGGAAGTGAGACTTCATTGTAGTGCAGATTTCCTTTGCAAGCTTGCTTGGTTGGCCAAAAAGGGCGTATGCGTTTTTTCCTGAATATATTCAGGAAAAAACCCATACGCCCTTTTTGGCCAAGTGCATCATTGTCGACGTTCTGCCTCTTTTCCTATGCTTTAAATGCAATTCCAGTCTACCTCCTGAAATCAGTTTCCTGCAATTCTGCCCCACTTTCAAGTCCTCTTGGCAGACTTACTTCAATATATTTTTTGACGATAGCTGTCATTTATAACTCTGCAGGTTTGTTAATTACAGTGCCCCTGGGCTCCTTTCTTTAACTCGCTTTCTTGTGAGCTGGCCGCAACACCAGAGGATTGCTTCAGGCCCTAATCTCGTTCCGGCACGGCACGCGGAGCCTTTGGTTAATTCCTCTTCCTGGTGGGAAATGAGAGTTAAATTTGCCCGTCCAGACACCTCCAGCTAGTCTCTCATTGTTTCTCCCTATTCCTGTTCATGTTCCGCAGAAATTTCAAACTGGGCCAAACAGGAGGTTAAAGGCACTGTCTCTCCAGGTCGGGAGATTGTTAGTAAAGGGTCTGGAATGTTGCACCCGAGTACAAGGGGACGAGAACTGAGATATAATGGCACACGTCTCCCGATCACACGGTTGATCATACTCTGGGTTCCACATGCATGTTTTAGCTGAAGGAAGAATCCCTTAAACCTGGAGAGTTGAGACCCATGGAATGGGTACCATGCAAAATGATTTCAAAGGGTCTTCGGTTGCCCACCGAACCTCTCCAATCCTATCACTGCTGCCTTTATGCCCCTGTACACACGCTTGATTCTCTTTCGGAGACATAGCAATCCATAGGTTTTAAGATACTTACTAGTCAGGTACATTCTTAGGCGTTTAATATGGGGTGTTGAGTCCATCTCGTTGAGCAAGGAGTAGCTCTTTTCTATTCCATATTTGGCTTAAGGAACTTTATCTGTGCTCATTTCAATCTCTGGTTTTATGCAGCACCCCAACTCACCTTTCCCCTTAAGCAAGCATAAGCTGGTTTTCTAAATTTGAGACCCTGTTCTGTTTTGGAATTCAGTTCCTGTGTAGCCAAGTTTACATTCCGTGTATTAGTGATATCTTATGATGTTTCTTTTTCTGTGTGACTTATTTCAGTTAGAATCATCATACCTGAATCCACTCATTATGCTGCTACGGGCCTGATGACATAGATGTCATTTCTGAGGGATATTGCATTGTACGTAAATACCACAACTTCTTTATCCATTTTTCGCTTTCTGTGATATTGAACTTGTACCGTAAACGAGGTTCTTGTAAACAGAGCCATCCCAAACTTTGGGGTGGCTGTGTCTTTTTGATTTTAATTTCCCTAAGCTATAGGACCATAACTGGAAGTGCCCTAGGCTCTGTTGCTTTGTTTTGTAGATGTTTCAGGAAACACCATACACTTCTCCTGAGTGGCTGTTGGCAATTTACATCCCGCCCATCAGCATAACAAGGCTCCCAGTTCTCCATGGCCTGTCCTGCCTTTCTGGATTTTACACTTTTTTCAGATGGCCCTTTTGACCCGGGTGAAGTGAGACTTCATTGTAGTGCAGATTTCCTTTGCAAGCTTGCTTGGTTGGCCAAAAAGTGCGTATGCGTTTTTTCCTGAATATATTCAGGAAAAAACGCATATGCCCTTTTTGGCCAAGTGCATCATTGTCGACGTTCTGCCTCTTTTCCTATGCTTTAAATGCAATTCCAGTCTACCTCCTGAAATCGGGTTCCTGCAATTCTGCCCCGCTTTCAAGTCCTCTTGGCAGCCTTACTTCAGTATATTTTTGGACGATAGCTGTCATTTATAACTCTGCAGGTTTGTGAATTACAGTGCCCCTGAGCTCCTTTCTTCAACTCGCTTTCTTGTGAGCTGGCCGCAACACCGCAGGATTGCTTCAGGGCCTAATCTGGTTCCGGCACGGCATGCTGAGCCTTTGTTTAACTCCTCTTACTGGTGGGTAATGAGAGTTAAATTTGCCCGTCCGGACACCTCCAGCTAGTCTCTCATTGGTCCTCCCTATTCTTGTTCATCTTCCGCAGAAATTGCAAACTGGGCCAAACAGGAGGTTAAAGACACTGACTCTCCAAGTCAGGAGAGTGTCAGTAAAGCGTCTGGAATGTTGCACCCGAGTACCAGGGGACGAGAACTGAGACATATTGGAACACGTCTCCCGATCACACGGTTGATCATACTCTGGGTTCCACATGCATGCTTTAGCTGAAGGAAGAATCCCTTAAACCTGGAGAGTTGAGACCCGTGGAATGGGTACCATGCGATATGACTTCAAAGGGTCTTCATTTGCTCACCAAACCTCACCAATCCTATCACTGCTGCGTTTATGCCCCTGTACACACGCTTGATTCTCTTTCGGAGACATAGCAATCCATAGGTTTTAAGATACTTAATAGTCAGGTACATTCTTAGGCATTTAATATGGGGTGTTGAGTCCATCTAGTTGAGCAAGGAGTAGCTCTTGTCTATTCCATATTTGGCTTAAGGAACTTTATCTGTGCTCATTTCAATCTCTAGTTTTATGCAGCACCCCAACTCACCTTTGCCCTTAAGCAAGCATAAGTTGGTTTTCTAAATTTGAGACCCTGTTCTGTTTTGTAATTCAGTTCCTGTGTAGCCAAGTTTACATT
Source organism: Orcinus orca (assembly GCF_937001465.1). NCBI lineage: Eukaryota > Metazoa > Chordata > Mammalia > Artiodactyla > Delphinidae > Orcinus > Orcinus orca. The sequence goes on from NW_026044000.1 coordinate 128,205, forward strand.
CCGTGTATTAGTGATATCTTATGATGTTTCTTTTTCTGTGTGACTTATTTCAGTTAGAATCATCATACCTGAATCCACTCATTATGCTGCTACGGGCCTGATGACATAGATGTCATTGCTGAGGAATATTGCATTGTACGTAAATACCACAACTTCTTTATCCATTTTTCGCTTTCTGTGATATTGAACTTGTACCGTAAACGAGGTTCTTGTAAACAGAGCCATCCCAAACTTTGGGGTGGCTGTGTCTTTTTGATTTTAATTTCCCTAAGCTATAGGACCATAACTGGAAGTGCCCTAGGCTCTGTTGCTTTGTTTTGTAGATGTTTCAGGAAACACCATACACTTCTCCTGAGTGGTTGTTGGCAATTTACATCCCGCCCATCAGCATAACAAGTCTCCCAGTTCTCCATGGCCTGTCCTTCCTTTCTGGATTTTACACTTTTTTCAGATGGCCCTTTTGACCCGGGTGAAGTGAGACTTCATTGTAGTGCAGATTGCCTTTGCAAGCTTGCTTGGTTGGCCAAAAAGTGCGTATGCGTTTTTTCCTGAATATATTCAGGAAAAAACGCATACGCCCTTTTTGGCCAAGTGCATCATTGTCGACGTTCTGCCTCTTTTCCTATGCTTTAAATGCAATTCCAGTCTACCTCCTGAAATCGGTTTCCTGCAATTGTGCCTTGCTTTCAATGCCTCTTCGTAGCCTTATCTCAATATATTTTTTGAAAATAGTTGGCCTTTATAACTCTGCAGGTTTTTGAATTGCAGTGGCCCTTAGCTCCATTTTTCAGCTCTTATTTTTGTGATCTTGCCTCATAACCACAGGATTCCTTCACGCCCTATTCTTCTTCTGGGGCACCTTGCTGTGCCTTTGGTTTATTCTTCTTACTGATGTGAAATTAGAGTGACATGTGCCCATTGAAACTGCTACAGCTAGTTTCTCACTGGTTCCCCCTATTCCCATTCATCCTCCGCACTAACTGCAGACTGTGCGATACCAGAACTTAAAGGCATTGACTCTCCATGTGGGCATATTGTTAGTAAAGCGGCTGGAATGTCGATCTGGAGCCCCAGGAGAGGAAAAATGAGGTGTGTTTTAGAAACCTTTCCCGATCATATGGTATACCAGTCGCTGGGTTTCCCAAGCATGGTTTAGCTGTAGGAAGATTCCCTTCAACCTGGAGTTTTGGGACCCTTGGAATGAGTAGCATGAAGTATTGCATTAAACTTTTGGCAGTTGCTCACCAAAGCTCACCAATCCTCTCAGCCCCAAGTGTGCAGCCTTATGTCTTATCCAGCTGTGGGTTTATATGTGGTCAATCCAGGTTGCATCACAGCCCCTGAGCAAATTTTGTAAGAATTTTTCTCTCTTTCATTGTTTCTGCATTTTGTTTTTAAAATTTATTTCTATAATGGGGTTTAGCTCATTTTCACTGCTGTGTTTGTGCCGCTCTGCACATACTTGATTCCCTTATGGAGATATATCAATACATGGGTTTTAAGATTCTTATTACTCAGATATATTTCTCTGTGGTGTATAGGGTGTGTTGAGGCCAGTTCATTGAGCAAGGTGTAGATCTTGTCTAATATCTTTTTGGTTTATTGAACGGTATCTGTGCTAATTTCAAACTCTGGTTTTATGCATCACCCCACCTCTCCTTTCCCCTTAAGCTGACATAAGTGTGTTTTCTAAATGTGAGACACTGTTCTGTTCTGTAATTCATTTCTTGTGCAGCCATATTTACCCTCCCTCTATAAGTGATATCTTATGATATGTTTCTTTTTCTGTTTGACTTATTTCAAGTAGTATTATCGGACCTAAATCCACTCTTTATCCTTCTACTAGCCTTATTACATTGATTTCATGGTGAAGAGATATTCCATTGTACATAAGTACCACATCTTCTTTATCCATTGTTCTCTTTCCTGGGATATTTAAGGTGTACTGAAGTTGAGGTTCTTGTAAACAGAGTAGCCCTAAACTGTGGTGTGCTTGTGTCTTGTTGATTTTTAGACTTCCCTAGATATACTCCCATGATTGGAAGTGTCCTATGCTCTGTAGCTCTGTTTTTCAGATGATTTAGGAACCACCATACACTTCTCCAGAGTGGCTCTCGGCAGTTCACACACTGCCCATCAGCGTATAAAGGCTCCCTGTTCTCCATGGCCTGTCCTGCATTTCTGGTTTTTACAATTTTTTAGGATGGCCCTTTTGACCGGTGGGAAATGAGACTTCTTTGTTGTGCACATTTGCATTGCTTGCTTGCTTCGTTGCCCATAAAGTGCGTATGCGTTTTTTCCTGGATATAATCAGGAAAAAACGCATACGCCCTTTTGGGCCAACTGCATCATTGTCGAAATTCTGCCGCTTTTCATGTGCTTTAAAGACGAGTCCAATCTATCTCTTGAAATCTGTTTCTTGCAATTCTGTCTTGCATTCAGATCCTCTTCTTTGCCTTACCTCAACATATTTTTGGACGTTAGTTTTCATTTATAACTCTGCAGGTTTGTGAATTGCAGTGACCCTGAGCTCCATTTTTTAAGTTGCTCTTTTGTGAGCTGGCCTCAAACCCGCAGGATTGCTTCAGGCCCTATTTTGGCTCCGGTGAGGCGGGCTGAGCCTTTTTTCAATTCTTATTCTTAATGGGAAATTAGAGTGATATGTGCCCGTCCAAACCCCTACAACTATTCTCTCATTGGTTCCCCCTCTTCCCGTTCATCCTCCTCACAATTTGCAAAATGTGTGAAACAGAAGTTGAAATGTGCTGATTCTCCAAGTGGGGAGATTCTAAGTAACGTGGCTGGAACGCTGAACAGGAGCACCAGGAGAGGATAAATCAGCTGCATTTTAGACACATCTCCCGATCACATGGTGTACAGTCCTCTGGGTTTTCCATGCATGTTTTAGCTGTAGGAAGATCCCTTGAACCTGCAGATTTGGGACCCATTGAATGGGTACCAGGTAGTATTACTTTAAAGGGTGTGCATTTCCTCACCCAACCTCACATTTCTCTTAGTGCAAACAGTTTCCAGCCTTATGTCTCATCCTGCTGTGGGTCTAGATGTGTTCAATCCATGTTGCATCACCGTCCCTGAGGAAAAGTTGTAAGAGGTTTTCTCTGTCTCTCTGTCGTTTATTGTTTTCAATTTATTACTATATTGGTTACAGCTGATTTTCAAAGCTCTGTTTCTTGCTGCTGTACATCCACTTGATTCACGTACAGAGAGACATCAGTAAATTCTTTTTCAGATTCTTACCAGTCGTATATATTCTTTTCCGGTGACTTGAGTGTGCTGAGTGCAGTTCTTTTAGCTACCGTGTAGGCCTTGTTGATTATCAGTTTGGTATTTGGAATGGTATCTTTGTTAATTTCAACTTCCTGGATGATGCCTCACCCCTCCCCACCTTTCCCGTTTAGCAGCCTTATGCGTGTTTTCTACATATTTGACTATGTTTTTGTTTTGTAATTTATTTCATGTGTAGCCATTTTGGATTCCACCTTTAAGTGATATCTTATGATATGTGTCTTTTTCTTTTTGAATTATGTCACTTAGAAAGATCATACGTAACTCCTCCGGAGTTGTTACAACTGGCCATATTTCATTGATTTCCAGGCTGAATAATATTCCACTCTACCTAAGTACCACATCTCTATCCATTTTTTCTCTCCAGAGACATTTAAGTTATATCCTATTTGAGGATCTTTTAAACAGAGAGGGGGTAAACATTGGGGTGCCTGTGTCCTCTCAATTTTTGTTTTTCCCAAGATATACGCCCATGAGTGCAAGTGCCCTATGCTCTGTAGCTCATTTTTTAGATGCTTTAGTAAACACAATACACTTCTCCAGAATGGCTGTTGGCAATATACATTTCCACTATAAGTCTCACAGGGCTCCCTCTTCTCCTTGCCCTGTCCTGCATTTCTGTTGTTTATGCTTTATGAGGATGGCTCTTCTGACTGATGCGAAGTGATATCTTTTGTAGTACTGACTTCCAGTGCCCACCTGTTTGCTTGGCTAAAAAAGTGTATGCCCTTTTCTTGAATATATACAGAAAAAAACGCATACACCCTTTTTGGCCAACTGCAATGTTGGCAATGTTCAGCTCCTTTTCTTGTGCTTAATGGCGAGTCCTTTCTACCTCCTCAAATCCCTTTCCTGCCATTCTCCCTTGCTTACAAGTCCTTTTCTCTGACTTTCCTCAAGACATTTTTCAGTGATGGATATTTTCAACTCTGCAGTTTCATGAATTTTACTGTCCCTGAGTTCCATTGTTCAACTTGTGTTTATGGGAACTGGCCACAAAGCAGCGGGATTTCCTCAAGCCCTATACTGTTTCCATGGGCAATCCTAGCCTTTGGTCATTTCATCTTCCTGATTGGAAATTAGAGTGACATGTGCCTGTCTGAACACCTAGGACTTGTCTCTCATTGTTCCTCATCCTTCCGCTTCATCCTCTGGACAAATTCCAAACTGTACACAACAGGATGTTGACAGTGCTGACATCTCCAAGTGGGGAGACTGTTAGTAAAGACGCTGGAGGGGTGAACCCGAGCACCAGGAGATGAGGAGATGAGATGCCTTTTCCAAACTCTTCCCGATCAGATGGTATACCATCCTCTGGGTGTGACAGACATGTTTTAGCAGTAGGAAGAGACCCATACATGTAAGGAGAACACCAGGGCTTTTTCAAAATCAGTGTCTCCCCGAAACCCAAACTGGGAAATTTTTTAAGCTATGGCTACACATATGTTCATTAAGGGCCTTGGGAAGTAGGCAGAGTCCAAACTTTAGATGATTGAAGTCTTCAGGGTCAGAAGCACTCACCACCAGCTTCCCTTAGGTTACACTTTAACTGTCATTGATAGATGATGTCAATAAAAATATCTATTCTTTTTCAGATTATTTCCCCTTATAGGTTATAGCAAAATGTTGAGTGTAGTTCCCTGTGCTATACAGTAGTTCCTTGTTGATGATCTATTTTATACATAGCAGTGTGTATGTGTTAATCCCAAACTGTTAATTTATCCCTCCTCCCACCTTTCCCCTTTGGTAATAATAAATTATAAGATTTTATACTTCTCAGAAATGGGGGAGCTGAAAGAGAGGTATCATTTTCAATGGAAAAGCATTTAAAACAAGATTGAAGCTTTAACCAAGATTATTAGATGTACATCCTTGGAAAGAAATCACTTCGTTTCTCTAATATTGACCTGACAAATAAGACAAACCTTTTCACTGAACTTGCTTATAATAAAGTGATGGAAATATCAAATGGAAGTGTTAGAAACATCTTATTTTACCTGAGCCTTATACACTGTTCTATGTTAACTACAGTTTGGCTCACACATCTGTTCATTGAGGTTACAATAGTCTCAATTTCTGTTACTGATCCTCCAGAGTGGACCCCAACAAGTGTCCCCCTGCCCAGTGTCATTGGGGCCAACAGATCGAGACTGAGTTTGGTTCACAAGCAAAGGAAACTTTATATTTTGATCAGAGAATGGAGAGGTGAGAGCATGCACTACCCCGTGGGCTGTGGGCTGGGCTGCTGTGTAGAGATCCTGTCAGAGTCAGTGGGAGGGAGGGGGCGGAGCTCTCGAGGGCCGGGTTGGCTGCAGCTCAGGCTCTATATCGCGGAGTCTGCACTGGGCCCCAGGAGCTGAGGTGTCGTCCCAGCCATTCTGCACTAGGAAATCTGGTCTGAAGTGCCAGGTGTGGAACCTCTGCATGCGGGACCCTAGGAGCACATGAAATTAGACAAAGCACAAAGGATAAAAAAGGTTAGACTTGACTTTATTGCCCAGATTCTATTTTTATCTCCCAGGGATTTTTAATGGGCTTTGCTGGGGACAAACCCCTCCTCTGCCTTTTGTCCCGTTCCTCATTCTTGGAGTGCTGAGGGTGCAGACCCTTCTTCTGTAACTGCTGAGTGCTGAGTTGGGAGCCCTCATACCCGGGGGCGAGGATCAGAGCTTCTCCCCAGCAGCCTCCAGGTGACGTTGATTGTCCCCAGGCCCCCTGCCTCCCTGCTCGTCCACCTGAGCACCAGCATTGGAAGTGTTATAGATTCTAATGACCTTTAAGGGTCCAGGAAAGAGATGTGCAGAGACGCTGTGGGGGCCGGTTTCACCCCGCCCCACATTTGTTCGGCCACCTTAGGCTGACCGTTTCTGCCAGCCTAGATGCTCTGACCAGTAGTCTGCGCTTTCTTCAATTAGGCCCCTGAATTAACGTACAAACAACACCAGGTGTGAGAGCCCTGCCTGCTCAACTCCCGGACAGTCCAGGGTCAGTGGTGATCAAGGACCATGATGGCCACTGAGTCAACAGCCTTTTGAAGTAAACAGGAGTCCAGCCGGTCTTATTAGCCACCATCATCACGGTGTCTGTAGGCTTTTCTATGGTGACAGTGTGATATACAGTTCCCCCGCCAAGATTATTAGCTCCCCTCTGGGTGCAGTAATTCCTGCAAGCAGTAGTCTACTCTTTTGGGACACACTCTTGTTGTTTTATGAGAGAAACTCCAGGTCAAGTGATGTTCACATGAGTCGTCATGGTGCCCTGTTGCCCCCGGTTATCTCTCTGGATGTTGGAGTTGGAGGGCCTCCTCACTCGAGGTTGGTGTGCCCACAGAGCGAACCCTGCAACTTCAGGGCATGGTTGGTGGTTAGGATCACCACGTGGGGTCCTTTTCCCTTAGGAGGGAGGTGGCCTTTAGGGCTGCTGATTTCCAGGTTTTTAGATACCGCCAGTATCTTGGCCAGATGTGGCAGTGGGCCAAGCCCCTTGGTGACCGTAGTTTATCCTACCTGGATGGCATTCTTGCATTGTTCCATTTCAAGTGGTCCCAGTTTTTGCACTAATTCTCCAATGGCGATTCACCTTTCACCGGGAATGTAAAGGTCAAAGGGTTTAGCTAAATTAGGGAGTTCCAGGGCAAGGGTCTGAATTGACTACTCTTTCCATTCTTGAAAGGCCACTTCTGGATTCTATTCAAAAGGATCATCATCTTTTCCTTTCAGTGTTTCATATAGAGGCCCAGCTAGTAGACTGTAATTAGGGATCCAGAAGCAGCAAACGCTGGCCTCCCCAGGAACCCCTAAGCTGTCTTCTCGTTTTAGAAAGGGGTAAGGCTGAAAATGGTTTCTTCCCTTTCCTGGGATGGGCTTCTCCGACCTTCTGTGAGAACGAAGCCCAGGCAGGTCACTGCAGTCTGTGATATTTGAGCTTTTTCTTGGACAACTTCTATCCTTTATTGGCTTGGTAGTTCAGAGGCCTCCTTAGTAGGGCTGGCGATCAGAATGTCGTCTGCGTACTGAAGGAGGGTTTCCTTTCCCAGAGGTAGAACTTTTAGGTCTTTAGCTAAGCTTTCCCCAAAGATGGTGTGGGAATTTTTGCACCCTTGGGGCAAGACGGCCCGGAAGTATTGTTTTAGTTGTATGTTGAGTCCTGCCACTCACAAGCCAAAATTTCTTGTGACTCTGGGACTAATGGAATACAAAAGAAGGCATCATTGAAGACTAATACAGAATACCATGTCCTGGTGGTTGGTAGAATGACCAGCAGGGTGTAGGAATTAGGAGCAGCTGGAGGTATATCCTCGGTGGCTTCACTGACTGTCCTGACATCCTTTACCAGGTCCCCAGCAGCCCATGGGGCTCTCGTGGTCAGACCAATCCCAGAATATGGAGCTCACCTGGGCAGGTACCCCAACCCCACCCCAGCCCACGGGGCTCTCGTGATCAGGCCCCTCCCAGGATACAGAGCTACCCTTGCAGGTATCGTGGCAGGGCTGGGCACACAGGAACTGTGCACATAGCCCTCATTGCAGAGCACCCCCAGCTCACCTGTCGCTCAGAGCTGACACATAGCACCTCAGAGCAGGACTGGAACTAACAAACAGCAGCTGCGACAGGTCTGTGACCCTGGGCATCACTCTGTGCGGTCTCCCTCCACCTGGTCTTCCAGAGACTTCCACTGCACCCGGGGCACCAGGCCTCTGTCTCCAACCACCACCCACCCCTCCTCTCCCTGACTCCTGGGTTCCTCTCATTAGGAGAGGGCTTTCTTGAAGTTGTCTCCCACTCATGGGCCAGATAAAATGATTAGAAAACAAGCCAAAGCTGCAGGCCCTTGTCTATCCTGACTCTCAGGAGCCCACACCTGTTCCTTGGACCTGGCCGGTTCAGCAAGTTCCATTTTCTGCAACTGTGAGCCCCTGAGGGGTGATGATTGGCTGACCTGGGCAGCCTTACCGTGCCGGCCAGCCCTCCCCAGGTGTGCCTGGGTTGAGATCAATATAAATACCACTCCAGGCAGCAAGAGCCCCTGCAGCCATGCCTGACGCCATTTTCTCTGCCCTGTCAGCAGTCTCGGGGCTGGGCTGGTGGGATGGAATGAGAGGCCACGGCTTTGTGGGTGGCCCAGTGTGAGTGGGGCTCTGCTGGACTTTCTGCAGCAGTTGCCAGGCTGCCACCTGCTAAAGAAGAGGATGTGTCACCCATACCTGCTGCTGGAATTTCTCCCTGGGCAGAGGTGAGGAAGGAAAGAAGCAGTGGGGGCAGGGACAGGACGGGTATCTCAGGCAGGGAAATGGAAATCTTCCAGAAGAGCACCCAGGGCCAGGACCATCCTGGCTGGCCTGCAGACACCAAGTCGGCCGGCATGCTGTCACTCGTGTGGCTCTATGGCCCTTCCTCTAGGCTTTCAAGTCCTTGTATATATTCAGGTGTTTTACCTGGGACGGGTGGGAATAGTTCAGCAGCAACTGGCCTGGGGCTCAGCTCACGTTTACTCACAGATGCCTCGGCACGGTGCCCCAGCTTTTCAATGAGGACGCTTGTTGCATGGGGGCTGCTGGCTGAATGGGAGACGATTCCCCACCACTGACCAACTTCAGAATTGTTTACAACTGGAGCAAGTGCCCTGATACGGTTTTCCTCTGTGGAACTGGTGGGTTCTGTGTTTTTTTTCTCTTTTTCGTTTTTGGTTCAAGGTAGATTTTATTCCTCTTTTTTGTATTTACAGATATAAGCATGGAAATAATTTATTCATATAAATACATGTATGTGAAGGGAATAATTGTTTTTTCTGTTTTATTTTTTAAATTTTATTTCTTTTTAATTTTGAATTTTATTTTATATTTTTATACAGCAGGTTCTTATTGGTTATCTATTTTATACATATAAATGTATACATGCCAATCCCAGTCTCACAACTCCTCCCACCACCAACCCCCCCAACAGCTTTCCCCCTTGTTGTCCATACGTTTGTTGTCTACATGTGTTGCTCTATTTATGCCTTGCAAAATGGTTAATCTGTACAGTTTTTCTAGGTTCCACATATATGCATGAATATACAAGATTTGTTTTTCTCTTTCTGACTTACTTCACTCTGTATGACAGTCTCTAGATCCATCGACGTCTCTACAAATGACCCAATTTCATTCCTTTTCATGGCTTAGTAATATTCCATTTTATATATGTACCACTGCTTTATGCATTCGTCTGTCTGTGGGCATTTAGGTTGCTTCCATTACCTCGATATTGTAAAGAGTGAGGCAATGAACATTGCGGTGAATGTCTCTTTTTGATTTATGGTTTTGTCTGGGTATATGTCCAGAACTGGGATTGCTGTATCATATGGTAATTCTACTGTTAGTTTCTTAAGAAACTCCATATTGTTCTCCATAGTGACTGTATCAATTTATATTCCCAACAATAGTGGAAGAGGGTTCCTTTTCTCCACACCCTTTCCAGCATTTTTTGTTTGTAGATTTTCTGATGATGCCCATTCTACCAGGTGTGAGGTGATATCTCATTGTTGAGTCCATTTCCTTGAGCAAGGGGTAGGTCTTGTCTATTACATATTTAGCTTATGGAACGGTATCTGTGCTAATTTCAAACTCTGGTTTTATGCAGCACCCCAACTCACCTTCCCCCTTAAGCAAGCATAAGTTGGTTTTCTAAACATGAGAGCCTGTTCTGTTTTGTAATTCAGTTCATGTGTAGCCAAGTTCTCATTCCATGTATTAGTGGTACCTTATGATGTTTCTTTTTCTGTGTGACTTTTTTCACTTAGAATCACCATGCCTCAATCTACTCATTAGGCTGGTACGGGCCTGGTGACATAGTTTTCATTGCTGAGAGGTATTCTGTTGTACGTAAGTACTGCAACTTCTCTATCCATTATTTGCTCTCTGGCATATTTAACTTGTGCTGCAGAAGAGGTTCCTGTAAACAGAGCCGTCCCAATTTTTCGGGTGGCTGTGTCTTTTTGATTTTAATTTCCCTAAGCTATAGGACCATAAGTGGAAGTGCCCTAGGCTCTGTTGCTTTGTTTTTTAGATGTTTCAGGAAACACCATACACTTTTCCGGAGTGGCTGTTGGCAATTTACATCCCGCCCATCAGCATAACAAGGCTCCCAGTTCTCCATGGCCTGTCCTGCCTTTCTGGATTTTACACTTTTTTCAGATGGCCCTTTTGACCGGGGGGAAGTGAGACTTCATTGTAGTGCAGATTTCCTTTGCAAGCTTGCTTGGTTGGCCAAAAAGGGCGTATGCATTTTTTCCTGAATATATTCAGGAAAAAACGCATACGTCCTATTTGGTCAAGTGCATCATTGTCGGCGTTCTGCCTCTTTTCCTATGCTTTAAATACAATTCCAGTCTACCTCCTGAAATCGTTTTCCTGCAATTCTGAACCGCTTTCAAGTCCTCTTGGCAGCCTTACTTCAGTATATTTTTGGACGATAGCTGTCATTTATAACTCTGCAGGTTTGTGAATTACAGTGCCCCTGAGCTCCTTTCTTCAACTCGCTGTCTTGTGAGCTGGCCGCAACACCGCAGGATTGCTTCAGGCCCTAATCTGGTTCCGGCACAGCACGCTGATCCTTTGGTTAATTCCTCTTCCTGGTGGGAAATGAGAGTTAAATTTGCCCGTCCAGACACTTCCAGCTAGTCTCTCATTGGTTCTCCCTATTCCTGTTCATCTTCCGCAGAAATTGCAAAATGGGTCAAACAGGAGGTTAAAGGCACTGACTCTCCAAGTCGGGAGAGTGTTAGTAAAGCGTCTGGAATGTTGCACCCGAGTACCAGGGGACAAGAAATGAGACATACTGGAACACGTCTCCCGATCACATGGTTGATCATACTCTGGGTTCCACATGCATGATTTAGCTGAAGGAAGAATCCCTTAAACCTGGAGAGTTGAGACCCGTGGAATGGGTACCATGCAATATGACTTCAAAGGGTCTTCATTTGCTCACCGAACCTCTCCAATCCTATCACTGCTGCGTTTATGCCCCTGTACACACGCTTGATTCTCTTTTGGAGACAAGCAATCCATAGGTTTTAAGATACTTACTAGTCAGGTACATTCTTAGTCGTTTAATATGGGGTGTTGAGTCCATTTCGTTGAGCAAGGAGTAGCTCTTGTCTATTTCATATTTTGCTTAAGGAACTTTATCTGTGCTCATTTCAATCTCTGGTTTTATGCAGCACCCCAACTCACCTTTCCCCTTAAGCAAGCATAAGTTGGTTTTCTAAATTGGAGACCCTGTTCTGTTTTGTAATCCAGTTCCTGTGTAGCCAAGTTTACATTCTGTGTATTAGTGATATCTTATGATGTTTCTTTTTCTGTGTGAATTATTTCAGTTAGAATCATCATACCTGAATCCACTCATTATGCTGCTATGGGCCTGATGACATAGATTTCATTGCTGAGTGATATTGCATTGTACATAAGTACCACAACTTCTTTATCCATTTTTCACTTTCTGCGATATTGAACTTGTACCGTAAACGAGTTTCTTGTAAACAGAGCCGTCCGAAACTTTGGGGTGGCTGTGTCTTTTTGAATTTAATTTCCCTAAGCTATAGGACCATAAGTGGAAGTGCCCTAGGCTCTGTTGCTTTGTTTTTTAGATGTTTCAGGAAACACCATACACTTCTCCAGAGTGGCTGTTGGCAACTTACATCCCGCCCATCAGCATAACAAGGCTCCCAGTTCTCCATGGCCTGTCCTGTCTTTCTGGATTTTACACTTTTTTCAGATGACCCTTTTGACCGGGGGGAAGTGAGACTTCATTGTAGTGCAGATTTCCTTTGCAAGCTTGCTTGGTTGGCCAAAAAGGGCGTATGCGTTTTTTCCTGAATATATTCAGGAAAAAACGCATACGGCCTTTTTGGCCAAGTGCTTCACTGTCGACGTTCTGCCTCTTTTCCTATGCTTTAAATGCAATTCCAGTCTACCTCCTGAAATCGGTTTCCTGCAATTCTGCCCCGCTTTCAAGTCCTCTTGGCAGCCTTACTTCAGTATATTTTTGGACGAGAGCTGTCATTTATAACTCTGCAGGTTTGTGAATTACAGTGCCCCTGAGCTCCTTTCTTCAACTCGCTTTCTTGGGAGCTGGCCGCAAGACCGCAGGATTGCTTCAGGCCCTAATCTTCTTCTGGCATTGCACGCTGAACCTTTGGTTAATTCCTCTTCGTGGTGGGAAATGAGAGTGAAATTTGCCCGTCCAGACACCTCCAGCTAGTCTCTCATTGGTTCTCCCTATTCCTGTTCATCTTCCGCAGAAATTGCAAACTGGGCCAAACAGGAGGTTAAAGGCACTGACTCTCCAAGTCGGGAGAGAGTAAAGGGTCTGGAATGTTGCACCTGAGTACCAGGGGACGAGAACTGAGACAGATTGGAACACGTCTCTCGATCACACGGTTGATCATACTCCGGGTTCCACATGCATGATTTAGCTGAAGGAAGAATCCCTTAAACCTGGAGAGTTGAGACCCGTGGAATGGGTACCATGCAATATGAATTCAAAGGGTCTTCATTTGCTCACCGAACCTCTCCAATCCTATCACTGCTGCGTTTATGCCCCTGTACACACGCTTGATTCTCTTTCAGAGACATAGCGATCTATAGGCTTTAAGATACTTACTAGTCAGGTACATTCTTAGGCGTTTAATATGGGGTGTTGAGTCCATTTCGTTGAGCAAGGAGTAGCTCTTGTCTATTACATATTTGGCTTAAGGAACTTTATCTGTGCTCATTTCAATCTCTGGTTTTATGCAGCACACCAACTCACCTTTCCCCTTCAGCAAGCATAAGTTGGTTTTCTAAATTTGAGACACTGTTCTCTTTTGTAATCCAGTTCCTGTGTAGCCAAGTTTACATTCCGTGTATTAGTGATATCTTATGATGTTTCTTTTTCTGTGTGAATTATTTCAGTTAGAATCATCATACCTGAATCCACTCATTATGCTGCTACGGACCTGATGACATAGATATCATTGCTGAGTGATATTGCATTGTACATAAGTAGCACAACTTCTTTATCCATTTTTCACTTTCTGCGATATTGAACTAGTCCTGTAACGAGGTTCTTGTAAACAGAGCTGTTCCAAAGTTTGGGGTGGCTGTGTCTTTTTGATTTTAATTTCCCTAAGCTATAGGGCCATAAGTGGAAGTGCCCTAGGCTCTGTTGCTTTGTTTTTTAGATGTTTCAGGAAACACCATACACTTCTCCAGAGTGGCTGTTGGCAATATACATCCCGCCCATCAGCATAACAAGGCTCCCAGTTCTCCATGGCCTGTCCTGCCTTTTTGAATTTTACACTTTTTTCAGATGGCCCTTTTGACCGGGGGGAAGTGAGACTTCATTGTAGTGCAGATTTCCTTTGCAAGCTTGCTTGGTTGGCCAAAAAGGGCGTATGCGTTTTCTCCTGAATATATTCAGGAAAAAACGCATACGCCCTTTTTGGCCAAGTGCATCATTGTCGACGTTCTGCCTCTTTTCCTATGCTTTAAATGCAATTCCAGTCTACCTCCTGAAATCGGTTTCCTGCAATTCTGCCCCGCTTTCAAGCCCTCTTGGCAGCCTTGCTTCAGTATATTTTTGGACGAGAGCTGTCATTTATAACTCTGCAGGTTTGTGAATTACAGTGCCCCTGAGCTCCTTTCTTCAACTCGCTTTCTTGTGAGCTGGCCGCAACACCGCAGGATTGCTTCAGGCCCTAATCTGGTTCCGGCACGGCACGCTGAGCCTTTGGTTAATTCCTCTTCCTGGTGGGAAATGAGAGTTAAATTTGCCCGTCCAGACACCTCCAGCTAGTCTCTCATTGGTTCTCCCTATTCCAGTTCATCTTCCGCAGAAATTGCAAACTGGGCCAAACAAGAGGTTAAAGGCACTGACTCTCCAACTCAGGAGAGTGTTAGTAAAGCGTCTGGAATGTTGCACCCGAGTACCAGGGGACGAAAACTGAGAAATATTGGAATACGTCTCCCGATCACACGGTTGATCATACTCTGGGTTCCACATGTATGTTTTAGCCGAAGGAAGAATCCCTTAAACCTGGAGAGTTGAGACCCGTGGAAAGGGTACCATGCAATATGACTTCAAAGGGTCTTCATTTGCTCACCGAACCTCTCCAATCCTATCACTGCTGCGTTTATGCCCCTGTACACATGCTTGATTCTCTTTCGGAGACATAGCAATCCATAAGTTTTAAGATACTTATTAGTCAGCTACATTCTTAGGCGTTTAATATGGGGTGTTGAGTCCATTTCGTTGAGCAAGGAGTAGCTCTTGTCTATTACATATTTGGCTTAAGGAACTGTATCTGTGATCATTTCAATCTCTGGTTTTATGCAGCACCCCAACTCACCTTTCCCCTTAAGCAAGCATAAGTTGGTTATCTAAATTTGAGACCCTGTTCTGTTTTGTAATCCAGTTCCTGTGTCGCCAAGTTTACATTCCAGTATTAGTGATATCTTATGAGGTTTCTTTTTCTGTGTGACTTATTTCAGTTAGAATCATTATACCTGAATCCACTCATTATGCTGCTACGGGTCTGATGACATAGATGTCATTGCTGAGTGATATTGCATTGTACGTAAGTACCACAACTTCTTTATCCATTTTTCGCTTTCTGCGATATTGAACTTGTACCGTAAACGAGGTTCTTGTAAACAGAGCCATCCCAAACTTTGGGGTGGCTGTGTCTTTTTGATTTTAATTTCCCTAAGCTATAGGACCATAAGTGGAAGTGCCCTAGGCTCTGTTGATTTGTTTCTTAGATGTTTCAGGAAACACCATACACTTCTCCCGAGTGGCTGTTGGCAATTTTCATCCCGCCCATCAGCATAACAAGGCTCCCAGTTCTCCATGGCCTGTCCTGCCTTTCTGGATTTTACACTTTTTTCAGATGGCCCTTTTGACCGGGGGGAAGTGAGACTTCATTGTAGTGCAGATTTCTTTTGCAAGCTTGCTTGATTGGTCAAAAAGTGCGTATGCATTTTTTCCTGAATATATTCAGGAAAAAACACATAAGTCCTCTTTGGCCAAGTGCATCATTGTCGACGTTCTGCCTCTTCTCCTATGCTTTAAATGCAATTCCAGTCTACCTCCTGAAATCGGTTTCCTGCAATTGTGCCTTGCTTTCAATGCCTCTTCATAGCCTTATCTCACTATATTTTTTGAAAATAGTTGGCCTTTATAACTCTGCAGGTTTTTGAATTGCAGTGGCCCTTAGCTCCATTTTTCAGCTCTTATTTTTGTGATCTTGCCTCATAACCACAGGATTCCTTCAGGCCCTATTCTTCTTCTGGGGCACCTTGCTGTGCCTTTGGTTTATTCTTCTTACTGATGTGAAATTAGAGTGACATGTGCCCATTGAAACTGCTACAGCTAGTTTCTCACTGGTTCCCCCTATTCCCATTCATCCTCCGCACTAACTGCAGACTGTGCGATACCAGAACTTAAAGGCATTGACTCTCCATGTGGGCATATTGTTAGTAAAGTGGCTGGAATGTCGATCTGGAGCCCCAGGAGAGGAAAAATGATGTGTGTTTTAGAAACCTTTCCCGATCATATGGTATACCAGTCGCTGGGTTTCCCAAGCATGGTTTAGCTGTAGGAAGATTCCCTTCAACCTGGAGTTTTGGGACCCTTGGAATGAGTAGCATGAAGTATTGCATTAAACTTTTGGCAGTTGCTCACCAAAGCTCACCAATCCTCTCAGCCCCAAGTGTGCAGCCTTATGTCTTATCCAGCTGTGGGTTTATATGTGGTCAATCCAGGTTGCATCACAGCCCCTGAGCAAATTTTGTAAGAATTTTTCTCTCTTTCATTGTTTCTGCATTTTGTTTTTAAAATTTATTTCTATAATGGGGTTTAGCTCATTTTCACTGCTGTGTTTGTGCCGCTCTGCACATACTTGATTCCCTTATGGAGATATATCAATACATGGGTTTTAAGATTCTTATTACTCAGATATATTTCTCTGTGGTGTATAGGGTGTGTTGAGGCCAGTTCATTGAGCAAGGTGTAGATCTTGTCTAATATCTTTTTGGTTTATTGAACGGTATCTGTGCTAATTTCAAACTCTGGTTTTATGCATCACCCCACCTCTCCTTTCCCCTTAAGCTGACATAAGTGTGTTTTCTAAATGTGAGACACTGTTCTGTTCTGTAATTCATTTCTTGTGCAGCCATATTTACCCTCCCTCTATAAGTGATATCTTATGATATGTTTCTTTTTCTGTTTGACTTATTTCAAGTAGTATTATCGGACCTAAATCCACTCTTTATCCTTCTACTAGCCTTATTACATTGATTTCATGGTGAAGAGATATTCCATTGTACATAAGTACCACATCTTCTTTATCCATTGTTCTCTTTCCTGGGATATTTAAGGTGTACTGAAGTTGAGGTTCTTGTAAACAGAGTAGCCCTAAACTGTGGTGTGCTTGTGTCTTGTTGATTTTTAGACTTCCCTAGATATACTCCCATGATTGGAAGTGTCCTATGCTCTGTAGCTCTGTTTTTTAGATGATTTAGGAACCACCATACACTTCTCCAGAGTGGCTCTCGGCAGTTCACACACTGCCCATCAGCGTATAAAGGCTCCCTGTTCTCCATGGTCTGTCCTGCATTTCTGGTTTTTACAATTTTTTAGGATGGCCCTTTTGACCGGTGGGAAATGAGACTTCTTTGTTGTGCACATTTGCATTGCTTGCTTGCTTCGTTGCCCATAAAGTGCGTATGCGTTTTTTCCTGGATATAATCAGGAAAAAACGCATACACCCTTTTGGGCCAACTGCATCATTGTCGAAATTCTGCCGCTTTTCATGTGCTTTAAAGACGAGTCCAATCTATCTCTTGAAATCTGTTTCTTGCAATTCTGTCTTGCATTCAGATCCTCTTCTTTGCCTTACCTCAACATATTTTTGGACGTTAGTTTTCATTTATAACTCTGCAGGTTTGTGAATTGCAGTGACCCTGAGCTCCATTTTTTAAGTTGCTCTTTTGTGAGCTGGCCTCAAACCCGCAGGATTGCTTCAGGCCCTATTTTGGCTCCGGTGAGGCGGGCTGAGCCTTTTTTCAATTCTTATTCTTAATGGGAAATTAGAGTGATATGTGCCCGTCCAAACCCCTACAACTATTCTCTCATTGGTTCCCCCTCTTCCCGTTCATCCTCCTCACAATTTGCAAAATGTGTGAAACAGAAGTTGAAATGTGCTGATTCTCCAAGTGGGGAGATTCTAAGTAACGTGGCTGGAACGCTGAACAGGAGCACCAGGAGAGGATAAATCAGCTGCATTTTAGACACATCTCCCGATCACATGGTGTACAGTCCTCTGGGTTTTCCATGCATGTTTTAGCTGTAGGAAGATCCCTTGAACCTGCAGATTTGGGACCCATTGAATGGGTACCAGGTAGTATTACTTTAAAGGGTGTGCATTTCCTCACCCAACCTCACATTTCTCTTAGTGCAAACAGTTTCCAGCCTTATGTCTCATCCTGCTGTGGGTCTAGATGTGTTCAATCCATGTTGCATCACCGTCCCTGAGGAAAAGTTGTAAGAGGTTTTCTCTGTCTCTCTGTCGTTTATTTTTTTCAATTTATTACTATATTGGTTACAGCTGATTTTCAAAGCTCTGTTTCTTGCTGCTGTACATCCACTTGATTCACGTACAGAGAGACATCAGTAAATTCTTTTTCAGATTCTTACCAGTCGTATATATTCTTTTCCGGTGACTTGAGTGTGCTGAGTGCAGTTGTTTTAGCTACCGTGTAAGCCTTGTTGATTATCAGTTTGGTATTTGGAATGGTATCTTTGTTAATTTCAACTTCCTGGATGATGCCTCACCCCTCCCCACCTTTCCCGTTTAGCAGCCTTATGCGTGTTTTCTACATATTTGACTATGTTTTTGTTTTGTAATTTATTTCATGTGTAGCCATTTTGGATTCCACCTTTAAGTGATATCTTATGATATGTGTCTTTTTCTTTTTGAATTATGTCACTTAGAAAGATCATACGTAACTCCTCCGGAGTTGTTACAACTGGCCATATTTCATTGATTTCCAGGCTGAATAATATTCCACTCTACCTAAGTACCACATCTCTATCCATTTTTTCTCTCCAGAGACATTTAAGTTATATCCTAGTTGAGGATCTTTTAAACAGAGAGGGGGTAAACATTGGGGTGCCTGTGTCCTCTCAATTTTTGTTTTTCCCAAGATATACGCCCATGAGTGCAAGTGCCCTATGCTCTGTAGCTCATTTTTTAGATGCTTTAGTAAACACAATACACTTCTCCAGAATGGCTGTTGGCAATATACATTTCCACTATAAGTCTCACAGGGCTCCCTCTTCTCCTTGCCCTGTCCTGCATTTCTGTTGTTTACGCTTTATGAGGATGGCTCTTCTGACTGATGCGAAGTGATATCTTTTGTAGTATTGACTTCCAGTGCCCACCTGTTTGCTTGGCTAAAAAAGTGTATGCCCTTTTCTTGAATATATACAGAAAAAAACGCATACACCCTTTTTGGCCAACTGCAATGTTGGCAATGTTCAGCTCCTTTTCTTGTGCTTAATGGCGAGTCCTTTCTACCTCCTCAAATCCCTTTCCTGCCATTCTCCCTTGCTTACAAGTCCTTTTCTCTGACTTTCCTCAAGACATTTTTCAGTGATGGATATTTTCAACTCTGCAGTTTCATGAATTTTACTGTCCCTGAGTTCCATTGTTCAACTTGTGTTTATGGGAACTGGCCACAAAGCAGCGGGATTTCCTCAAGCCCTATACTGTTTCCATGGGCAATCCTAGCCTTTGGTCATTTCATCTTCCTGATTGGAAATTAGAGTGACATGTGCCTGTCTGAACACCTAGGACTTGTCTCTCATTGTTCCTCATCCTTCCGCTTCATCCCCTGGACAAATTCCAAACTGTACACAACAGGATGTTGACAGTGCTGACATCTCCAAGTGGGGAGACTGTTAGTAAAGACGCTGGAGGGGTGAACCCGAGCACCAGGAGATGAGGAGATGAGATGCCTTTTCCAAACTCTTCCCGATCAGATGGTATACCATCCTCTGGGTGTGACAGACATGTTTTAGCAGTAGGAAGAGTCCCATACATGTAAGGAGAACACCAGGGCTTTTTCAAAATCAGTGTCTCCCCGAAACCCAAACTGGGAAATTTTTTAAGCTATGGCTACACATATGTTCATTAAGGGCCTTGGGAAGTAGGCAGAGTCCAAACTTTAGATGATTGAAGTCTTCAGGGTCAGAAGCACTCACCACCAGCTTCCCTTAGGTTACACTTTAACTGTCATTGATAGATGATGTCAATAAAAATATCAATTCTTTTTCAGATTATTTCCCCTTATAGGTTATAGCAAAATGTTGAGTGTAGTTCCCTGTGCTATACAGTAGTTCCTTGTTGATGATCTATTTTATACATAGCAGTGTGTATGTGTTAATCCCAAACTGTTAATTTATCCCTCCTCCCACCTTTCCCCTTTGGTAATAATAAATTATAAGATTTTATACTTCTCAGAAATGGGGGAGCTGAAAGAGAGGTATCATTTTCAATGGAAAAGCATTTAAAACAAGATTGAAGCTTTAACCAAGATTATTAGATGTACATCCTTGGAAAGAAATCACTTCGTTTCTCTAATATTGACCTGACAAATAAGACAAACCTTTTCACTGAACTTGCTTATAATAAAGTGATGGAAATATCAAATGGAAGTGTTAGAAACATCTTATTTTACCCGAGCCTTATACACTGTTCTATGTTAACTACAGTTTGGCTCACACATCTGTTCATTGAGGTTACAATAGTCTCAATTTCTGTTACTGATCCTCCAGAGTGGACCCCAACAAGTGTCCCCCTGCCCAGTGTCATTGGGGCCAACAGATCGAGACTGAGTTTGGTTCACAAGCAAAGGAAACTTTATATTTTGATCAGAGAATGGAGAGGTGAGAGCATGCACTACCCCGTGGGCTGTGGGCTGGGCTGCTGTGTAGAGATCCTGTCAGAGTCAGTGGGAGGGAGGGGGCGGAGCTCTCGAGGGCCGGGTTGGCTGCAGCTCAGGCTCTATATCGCGGAGTCTGCACTGGGCCCCAGGAGCTGAGGTGTCGTCCCAGCCATTCTGCGCTAGGAAATCTGGTCTGAAGTGCCAGGTGTGGAACCTCTGCATGCGGGACCCTAGGAGCACATGAAATTAGACAAAGCACAAAGGATAAAAAAGGTTAGACTTGACTTTATTGCCCAGATTCTATTTTTATCTCCCAGGGATTTTTAATGGGCTTTGCTGGGGACAAACCCCTCCTCTGCCTTTTGTCCCGTTCCTCATTCTTGGAGTGCTGAGGGTGCAGACCCTTCTTCTGTAACTGCTGAGTGCTGAGTTGGGAGCCCTCATACCCGGGGACGAGGGTCAGAGCTTCTCCCCAGCAGCCTCCAGGTGACGTTGATTGTCCCCAGGCCCCCTGCCTCCCTGCTCGTCCACCTGAGCACCAGCATTGGAAGTGTTATAGATTCTAATGACCTTTAAGGGTCCAGGAAAGAGATGTGCAGAGACGCTGTGGGGGCCGGTTTCACCCCGCCCCACATTTGTTCGGCCACCTTAGGCTGACCGTTTCTGCCAGCCTAGATGCTCTGACCAGTAGTCTGCGCTTTCTTCAATTAGGCCCCTGAATTAACGTACAAACAACACCAGGTGTGAGAGCCCTGCCTGCTCAACTCCCGGACAGTCCAGGGTCAGTGGTGATCAAGGACCATGATGGCCACTGAGTCAACAGCCTTTTGAAGTAAACAGGAGTCCAGCCGGTCTTATTGGCCACCATCATCACGGTGTCTGTAGGCTTTTCTATGGTGACAGTGTGATATACGGTTCCCCCGCCAAGATTATTTGCTCCCCTCTGGGTGCAGTAATTCCTGCAAGCAGTAGTCTACTCTTTTGGGACACACTCTTGTTGTTTTATGAGAGAAACTCCAGGTCAAGTGATGTTCACATGAGTCGTCATGGTGCCCTGTTGCCCCCGGTTATCTCTCTGGATGTTGGAGTTGGAGGGCCTCCTCACTCGAGGTTGGTGTGCCCACGGAGCGAACCCTGCAACTTCAGGGCATGGTTGGTGGTTAGGATCACCACGTGGGGTCCTTTTCCCTTAGGAGGGAGGTGGCCTTTGGGGCTGCTGATTTCCAGGTTTTTAGATACCGCCAGTATCTTGGCCAGATGTGGCAGTGGGCCAAGCCCCTTGGTGACCGTAGTTTATCCTACCTGGATGGCATTCTTGCATTGTTCCATTTCAAGTGGTCCCAGTTTTTGCACTAATTCTCCAATGGCGATTCACCTTTCACCGGGAATGTAAAGGTCAAAGGGTTTAGCTAAATTAGGGAGTTCCAGGGCAAGGGTCTGAATTGACTACTCTTTCCATTCTTGAAAGGCCACTTCTGGATTCTATTCAAAAGGATCATCATCTTTTCCTTTCAGTGTTTCATATAGAGGCCCAGCTAGTAGACTGTAATTAGGGATCCAGAAGCAGCAAACGCTGGCCTCCCCAGGAACCCCTAAGCTGTCTTCTCGTTTTAGAAAGGGGTAAGGCTGAAAATGGTTTCTTCCCTTTCCTGGGATGGGCTTCTCCGACCTTCTGTGAGAACGAAGCCCAGGCAGGTCACCGCAGTCTGTGATATTTGAGCTTTTTCTTGGACAACTTCTATCCTTTATTGGCTTGGTAGTTCAGAGGCCTCCTTAGTAGGGCTGGCGATCAGAATGTCGTCTGCGTACTGAAGGAGGGTTTCCTTTCTCAGAGGTAGAACTTTTAGGTCTTTAGCTAAGCTTTCCCCAAAGATGGTGTGGGAATTTTTGCACCCTTGGGGCAAGACGGCCCGGAAGTATTGTTTTAGTTGTATGTTGAGTTCTGCCACTCACAAGCCAAAATTTCTTGTGACTCTGGGACTAATGGAATACAAAAGAAGGCATCATTGAAGACTAGTACAGAACACCATGTCCTGGTGGTTGGTAGAATGACCAGCAGGGTGTAGGAATTAGGAGCAGCTGGAGGTATATCCTCGGTGGCTTCACTGACTGTCCTGACATCCTTTACCAGGTCCCCAGCAGCCCATGGGGCTCTCGTGGTCAGACCAATCCCAGAATATGGAGCTCACCTGGGCAGGTACCCCACCCCCACCCCAGCCCACGGGGCTCTCGTGGTCAGGCCCCTCCCAGGATACAGAGCTACCCTTGCAGGTACCATGGCAGGGCTGGGCACACAGGAACTGTGCACATAGCCCTCATTGCAGAGCACCCCCAGCTCACCTGTCGCTCAGAGCTGACACATAGCACCTCAGAGCAGGACTGGAACTAACAAACAGCAGCTGCGACAGGTCTGTGACCCTGGGCATCACTCTGTGCGGTCTCCCTCCACCTGGTCTTCCAGAGACTTCCACTGCACCCGGGGCACCAGGCCTCTGTCTCCAACCACCACCCACCCCTCCTCTCCCTGACTCCTGGGTTCCTCTCATTAGGAGAGGGCTTTCTTGAAGTTGTCTCCCACTCATGGGCCAGATAAAATGATTAGAAAACAAGCCAAATCTGCAGGCCCTTGTCTATCCTGACTCTCAGGAGCCCACACCTGTTCCTTGGACCTGGCCGGTTCAGCAAGTTCCATTTTCTGCAACTGTGAGCCCCTGAGGGGTGATGATTGGCTGACCTGGGCAGCCTTACCGTGCCGGCCAGCCCTCCCCAGGTGTGCCTGGGTTGAGATCAATATAAATACCACTCCAGGCAGCAAGAGCCCCTGCAGCCATGCCTGACGCCATTTTCTCTGCCCTGTCAGCAGTCTCGGGGCTGGGCTGGTGGGATGGAATGAGAGGCCACGGCTTTGTGGGTGGCCCAGTGTGAGTGGGGCTCTGCTGGACTTTCTGCAGCAGTTGCCAGGCTGCCACCTGCTAAAGAAGAGGATGTGTCACCCATACCTGCTGCTGGAATTTCTCCCTGGGCAGAGGTGAGGAAGGAAAAAAGCAGTGGGGGCAGGGACAGGACGGGTATCTCAGGCAGGGAAATGGAAATCTTCCAGAAGAGCACCCAGGGCCAGGACCATCCTGGCTGGCCTGCAGGCACCAAGTCGGCTGGCATGCTGTCACTCGTGTGGCTCTATGGCCCTTCCTCTAGGCTTTCAAGTCCTTGTATATATTCAGGTGTTTTACCTGGGACGGGTGGGAATAGTTCAGCAGCAACTGGCCTGGGGCTCAGCTCACGTTTACTCACAGATGCCTCGGCACGGTGCCCCAGCTTTGCAATGAGGTCGCTTGTTGCGTGGGGGCTGCTGGCTGAATGGGAGACGATTCCCCACCACTGACCAACTTCAGAATTGTTTACAACTGGAGCAAGTGCCCTGATACGGTTTTCCTCTGTGGAACTGGTGGGTTCTGTGTTTTTTTTCTCTTTTTCGTTTTTGGTTCAAGGTAGATTTTATTCCTCTTTTTTGTATTTACAGATATAAGCATGGAAATAATTTATTCATATAAATACATGTATGTGAAGGGAATAATTGTTTTTTCTGTTTTATTTTTTAAATTTTATTTCTTTTTAATTTTGAATTTTATTTTATATTTTTATACAGCAGGTTCTTATTGGTTATCTATTTTATACATATAAATGTATACATGCCAATCCCAGTGTCTCAACTCCTCCCACCACCACCACCCCAACAGCTTTCCCCCCTTGTTGTCCATACGTTTGTTGTCTACATCTGTTGCTCTATTTATGCCTTGCAAAATGGTTAACCTGTACAGTTTTTCTAGGTTCCACATATATGCATGAATATACAAGATTTGTTTTTCTCTTTCTGACTTACTTCACTCTGTATGACACTCTCTAGATCCATCGACGTCTCTACAAATGACCCAATTTCATTCCTTTTCATGGCTTAGTAATATTCCATTTTATATATGTACCACTGCTTTATGCATTCGTCTGTCTGTGGGCATTTAGGTTGCTTCCATTACCTCGATATTGTAAAGAGTGAGGCAATGAACATTGCGGTGAATGTCTCTTTTTGATTTATGGTTTTGTCTGGGTATATGTCCAGAACTGGGATTGCTGTATCATATGGTAATTCTACTGTTAGTTTCTTAAGAAACTCCATATTGTTCTCCATAGTG
The DNA here is from genome assembly GCF_937001465.1 of Orcinus orca. Taxonomy (NCBI): domain Eukaryota; kingdom Metazoa; phylum Chordata; class Mammalia; order Artiodactyla; family Delphinidae; genus Orcinus; species Orcinus orca. The sequence goes on from NW_026044000.1 coordinate 152,661, forward strand.
ACTGTATCAATTTATATTCCCAACAATAGTGGAAGAGGGTTCTTTTTCTCCACACCCTTTCCAGCATTTTTTGTTTGTAGATTTTCTGATAATGCCCATTCTACCAGGTGTGAGGTGATATCTCATTGTTGAGTCCATTTCCTTGAGCAAGGGGTAGGTCTTGTCTATTACATATTTAGCTTATGGAACGGTATCTGTGCTAATTTCAAACTCAGGTTTTGTGCAGCACCCAACTCACCTTCCCCCTTAAGCAAGCATAAGTTGGTTTTCTAAACATGAGACCCTGTTCTGTTTTGTAATTCAGTTCATGTGTAGCCAAGTTCTCATTCCATGTATTAGTGGTACCTTATGATGTTTTTTTTCTGTGTGACATTTTTTACTTAGAATCACCGTGCCTCAATCCACTCATTATGCTGGCACGGGCCTGGTGACATAGTTTTCATTGCTGAGAGGTATTCTGTTGTACGTAAGTACCGCAACTTCTTTAACCATTATTTGCTTTCTGGCATATTTAACTTGTGCTGCAGAAGAGGTTCCTGTAAACAGAGCCGTCCCAAATTTTGAGGTGGCTGTGTCTTTTTGATTTTAATTTCCCTAATCTATAGAACCATATGTAGAAGTGCCCTAGGCTCTGTTGCTTTGTTTTTTAGATGTTTCAGGAAACACCATACACTTCTCCAGAGTGGCTGTTGGCAATTAACATCCCACCCATCAGTATAACAAGACTCCCAGTTCTCCATGGCCTGTCCTGCCTTTCTGGATTTTACACTTTTTTCAGATGGCCCTTTTGACCGGGGGGAAGTGAGACTTCATTGTAGTGCAGATTTCCTTTGCAAGCTTGCTTGGTTGGCCAAAAAGGGCGTATGCGTTTTTTCCTGAATATATTCAGGAAAAAACGCATACGCCCTTTGTGGCCAAGTGCATCATTGTCTACGTTCTGCCTCTTTTCCTATGCTTTAAATGCAATTCCAGTCTACCTCCTGAAATCGGTTTCGTGCAATTCTGCCCCGCTTTCAAGTCCTCTTGGCAGCCTTACTTCAGTATATTTTTGGACGATAGCTGTCATTTATAACTCTGCAGTTTGTGAATTACAGTGCCCCTGAGCTCCTTTCTTCAACTCGCTTTCTTGTGAGATGGCCGCAACACCGCAGGATTGCTTCAGGCCCTAATCTGGTTCCGGCACGGCACGCTGAGCCTTTGGTTAATTCCTCTTCCTGGTGGGAAATGAGAGTTAAATTTTCCCGTCCAGACACCTCCAGCTAGTCTCTCATTGGTTCTCCCTATTCCTGTTCATCTTCCGCGGAATTTGCAAACTGGGCCAAACAGGAGGTTAAAGGCACTGACTCTCCAAGTCGGGAGAGAGTTAGTAAAGCATCTGGAATGTTGCACCCGAGTACCAGGGGACGAGGACGGAGACATATTTGAACACGTCTCCCACTCACACCGTTGATCATACTCTGGGTTCCACATGCATGTTTTAGCTGAAGGAGGAATCCCTTAAACCTGGAGAGTTGAGACCCGTGGAATGGGTACCATGCAATATGACTTCAAAGGGTCTTCATTTGCTCACCGAACCTCTCCAATCCTATCACTGCTGCGTTTATGCCCCTGTACACACGCTTGATTCTCTTTTGGAGACATAGCAATCCATAGGTTTTAAGATACTTACTAGTCAGGTACATTCTTAGGCGTTTAATATGGGGTGTTGAGTCCATTTCGTTGAGCAAGGGGTAGCTCTTGTCTATTCCATATTTGGCTTGAGGAACTTTATCTGTGCTCATTTCAATCTCTGGTTTTATGCAGCACCCCAACTCACCTTTCCCCTTAAGCAAGCATAAGTTGGTTTTCTAAATTTGAGACCTTGTTCTGTTTTGTAATTCAGTTCCTCAGTAGCCAAGTTTACATTCCGTGTATTAGTGATATCTTATGATGTTTCTTTGTCTGTGTGACTTATTTCAGATAGGATCATCATACCTGAATCCACTCATTATGCTGCTACGGGCCTGATGATATAGATTTCATTGTTGAGGGATATTGCATTGTACGTAAGTACCACAACTTCTTTATCCATTTTTCACTTTCTGTGATATTGAACTTGTACCGTAAACGAGGTTCTTGTAAACAGAGCCGTCCCAAACTTTGGGGTGGCTGTGTCTTTTTCATTTTAATTTCCCTAAGCTATAGGACCATAAGTGGAAGTGCCCTAGGCTCTGTTGCTTTGTTTTTTAGATGTTTCAGGAAACACCATACACTTCTCCCTAGTGGCTGTTGGCAATTTACATCCCACCCATCAGCATAACAAGGCTCCCAGTTCTCCATGGCCTGTCCTGCCTTTCTGGATTTTACACTTTTTTCAGATGGCCCTTTTGACCAGGGGGAAGTGAGACTTCATTGTAGTGCAGATTTCCTTTGCAAGCTTGCTTGGTTGGCCAAAAAGGGCATATGCGTCTTTTCCTGAATATATTCAGGAAAAAACGCATACGCCCTTTTTGGCCAAGTGCATCATTGTCGACCTTCTGCCTCTTTTCCTATGCCTTAAATGCAATTCCAGTCTACCTCCTGAAATCGGTTTCCTGCAATTCTGCCCGGCTTTCAAGTCCTCTTGGCAGCCTTACTTCAGTATATTTTTGGATGATAGCTGTCGTTTATAACTCTGCAGGTTTGTGAATTACAGTGCCCCTGAGCTCCTTTCTTCAACTCGCTTTCTTGTGAGCTGGCCGCAACACCGCAGGATTGCTTCAGGCCCTAATCTGGTTCCGGCATGGCACGCTGAGCCTTTGGTTAATTCCTCTTCCTGGTGGGAAATGAGAGTTAAATTTTCCCGTCCAGACACCTCCAGCTAGTCTCTCATTGGTTCTCCCTATTCCTGTTCATCTTCCGCGGAATTTGCAAACTGGGCCAAACAGGAGGTTAAAGGCACTGACTCTCCAAGTCGGGAGAGTGTTAGTAAAGCATCTGGAATGTTGCACCCGAGTACCAGGGGACGAGAACTGAGACATATTTCAACACGTCTCCCGATCACATGGTTGATCATACTCTGGGTTCCACATGCATGTTTTAGCTGAAGGAGGAATCCCTTAAACATGGAGAGTTGAGACCCGTGGAATGGGTACCATGCAATATGACTTCAAAGGGTCTTCATTTGCTCACCGAACCTCCACAATCCTATCACTGCTGCGTTTATGCCCCTGTACACACGCTTGATTCTCTTTTGGAGACATAGCAATCCATAGGTTTTAAGATACTTACTAGTCAGGTACATTCTTAGGCGTTTAATATGGGGTGTTGAGTCCATTTTGTTGAGCAAGGAGTAGCTCTTGTCTATTACATATTTGGCTTAAGGAACTTTATCTGTGCTCATTTCAATCTCTGGTTTTATGCAGCACCCCAACTCACCTTTCCCCTTATGCAAGCATAAGTTGGTTTTCTAAATTTGAGGCCCTGTTCTGTTATGTAATCCAGTTCCTGTGTAGCCAAGTTTACATTCCGTGTATTACTGATATCTTATGATGTTTCTTTTTCTGTGTGACTTATTTCAGTTAGAATCATCATACCTGAATCCACTCATTATGCTGCTACGGGCCTGATGACATAGATTTCATTGCTGAGTGATATTGCATTGTACGTAAGTACCACCACTTCTTTATCCATTTTTCACTTTCTGCGATATTGAACTTGTACCATAAACGAGGTTCTTGTAAACAGAGTCGTCCCAAACTTTGGGGTGGCTGTGTCTTTTTGATTTTAATTTCCCTAAGCTATAGGACCATAAGTGGAAGTGCCCTAGGCTCTGTTGCTTTGTTTTTTAGATGTTTCAGGAAGCACCATACACTTCTCCCGAGTGGCTGTTGGCAATTTACATCCCGCCCATCAGCATAACAAGGCTCCCAGTTCTCCATGGCCTGTCCTGCCTTTCTGGATTTTACACTTTTTTCAGATGACCCTTTTGACCGGGGAGAAGTGAGACTTCATTGTAGTGTAGTGCAGATTACCTTTGCAAGCTTGCTTGGTTGGCCAAAAAGGGCGTATGCGTTTTTTCCTGAATATATTCAGGAAAAAAGGCATACCCCCTTTTTGGCCAAGTGCATCATTGTGGACGTTCTGCCTCTTTTCCTATGCTTTAAATGCAATTCCAGTCTACCTCCTGAAATCGGTTTCCTGCAATTCTGCCCCGCTTTCAAGTCCTCTTGGCAGCCTAACTTCAGTATATTTTTGGACGATAGCTACCATTTAAAACTCTGCAGGTGTGTGAATTACAGTGCCCTTGAGCTCCTTTCTTCAACTCGCTTTCTTGTGAGCTGGCCGCAACACTGCAGGATTGCTTCAGCCCCTAATCTGGTTCCGGCACGGCACGCTGAGCCTTTGGTTAATTCCTCTTCGTGGTGGGAAATGAGAGTGAAATTTGCCCGTCCAGACACCTCCAGCTAGTCTCTCATTGGTTCTCCCTATTCCTATTCATCTTCCGCAGAAATTGCAAACTGGGCCAAACAGGAGGTTAAAGGCACTGACTCTCCAAGTCGGGAGAGTGTTAGTAAAGCGTCTGGAATGTTTCACCCGAGTACCAGGGGACGAGAACTGAGACATATTGGAACACGTCTCCCGATCACATGGTTGATCATATTCTGGGTTCCACATGCATGTTTTAGCTGAAGGAAGAATCCCATAAACCTGGAGAGTTGAGACCCGTGGAATGGGTTCCATGCAATATGACTTCAAAGGGTCTTCATTTGCTCACCGAACCTCTCCAATCCTATCACTGCTGCGTTTATGCCCCTGTACACACGCTTGATTCTCTTTCGGAGACATAGCATTCCATAGGTTTTAAGATACTTACTAATCAGGTACATTCTTAGGCGTTTAATATGGGGTGTTGAGCCCATTTCGTTGAGCAAGGAGTAGCTCTTGTCTATTAATATTTGGCTTAAGGAACTTTATCTGTGCTCATTTCAATCTCTGGTTTTATGCAGCACCCCAACTCACCTTTCCCCTTAAGCAAGCATAAGTTGGTTTTCTACATTTGAGACCCTGTTCTGTTTTGTAATCCAGTTCCTGTGTAGCCAAGTTTACATTCCGTGTATTAGTGATATCTTATGATGTTTCTATTTCTGTGTGACTTATTTCAGTTAGAATCATCATACCTGAATCCACTCATTATGCTGCTATGGACCTGATGCCTTAGATTTCATTGCTGAGTGATATTGCATTGTAGTTAAGTAGCACAATTTCTTTATCCATTTTTCACTCTCTGCGATATTGAACTTGTACCGTAAACGAGGTTCTTGTAAACAGAACCATCCCAAACTTTGGCGTGGCTGAGTCTTTTTGATTATAATTTCCCTAAGCTATAGGACCATAAGTGGAAGTGCCCTAGGCTCTGTTGCTTTGTTTTTTAGATGTTTCAGGAAACACCATACACTTCTCCCCAGTGGCTGTTGGCAATTTACATCCCACCCATTAGCATAACAAGTCTCACAGTTGTCCATGGCCTGTCCTGCCTTTCTGGATTTTACACTTTTTTCAGATGGCCCTTTTGTCCGGGGGGAAGTGAGACTTCATTATAGTGCAGATTTCCTTTGCAAGCTTGCTTGGTTGGCCAAAAAGGGCGTATGCGTTTTTTCCTGAATATATTCAGGAAAAAACGCATACGCCCTTTTTGGCCAAGTGCATCATTGTCGACGTTCTGCCTCTTTTCCTATGCTTTAAATGCAATTCCAGTCTACCTCCTGAAATCGGTTTCCTGCAATTCTGCTCTGCTTTCAAGTCCTCTTGGCAGCCTTACTTCAGTATATTTTTGGACGATAGCTGTCATTTATAACTCTGCAGGTTTGTGAATTACAGTGCCCCTGAGCTCCTTTCTTCAACTCGCTTTCTTGTGAGCTGGCCGCAACACCGCAGGATTCCTTCAGGCCCTAATCTGGTTCCGGCACGACACACTGAGCCTTTGGTTAATTCCTCTTCGTGGTGGGAAATGAGATTTAAATTTGCCCGTCCAGACACCTCCAGCTAGTCTCTCATTGGTTCTCCCTATTCCTGTTCATCTTCCGCGGAATTTGCAAACTGGGCCAAAGAGGAGGTTAAAGGCACTGACTCTCCAAGTCGGGAGAGTGTTAGTAAAGCGTCTGGAATGTTGCACCCGAGTACCATGGGACGAGAACTGAGATAAATTTCAACACGTATCCCGATCACACGGTTGATCATACTCTGTGTTCCACATGCATGTTTTAGCTGAAGGAAGAATCCCTTAAACCTGGAGAGTTGAGACCCGTGGAATGGGTACCATGCAATATGACTTCAAAGGGTCTTCATTTGCTCACGGAACCTCTCCAATCCTATCACTGTGGCGTTTATGCTCCTGTACTCATGCTTGATTCTCTTTCAGAGACATAGCAATCCATAGGTTTTAAGATACTTACTAGTCAGGTACATTATAAGGCGTTAAACATGGGGTTTTGAGTCCATTACGTTGAGCAAGGAGTAGCTCTTGTGTATTACATATTTGGCTTAAGGAACTTTATCTGTGCTCATTTCAATCTCTGGTTTTATGCAGCACCCCAACTCACCTTTCCCCTTAAGCAAGCATAAGTTGCTTTTCTAAATTTGAGACCCTGTTCTGTTTTGTAATCCAGTTCCTGTGTAGCCAAGTTTACATTCCGTGTATTAGTGATATCTTATGATGTTTCTTTTTCTGTGTGACTTATTTCAGTTAGAATCATCATACCTGAATCCACTCATTATGCTGCTACGGGCCTGATGACATAGATTTCATTGCTGAGTGATATTGCATTGTACGTAAGTACCACAACTTCTTTATCCATTTTTCACTTTCTGCGATATTGAACTTGTACCGTAAACGAGGTTCTTGTAAACAGAGCCGTCCCAAACTTTGGGGTGGCTGTGTCTTTTTGATTTTAATTTCCCTAAGCTATAGGACCATAAGTGGAAGTGCCCTAGGCTCTGTTGATTTGTTTCTTAGATGTTTCAGGAAACACCATACACTTCTCCTGAGTGGCTGTTGGCAATTTACATCCCACCCATCAGCATAACAAGGCTCCCAGTTCTCCATGGCCTGTACTGCCTTTCTGGATTTTACACTTTTTTCAGATGGCCCTTGTGACCGGGGGGAAGTGAGACTTCATTGTAGTGCAGATTTCCTTTGCAAGCTTGCTTGGTTGGCCAAAAATGGCGTATGTGTTTTTTCCTGAATATATTCAGGAAAAAACGCATACGCCCTTTTTGGCCAGTGCATCATTGTGGACGTTCTGCCTCTTTTCCTATGCTTTAAATGCAATTCCAGTCTACCTCCTGAAATCGGTTTCCTGCAATTCTGCCCCGCTTTCATGTCCTCTTGGCAGCCTTACTTTAGTATATTTTTGGATGATAGCTGTCATTTATAACTCTGCAGGTTTGTGAATTACAGTGCCCCTGAGCTCCTTTCTTCAACTCGCTTTCTTGTGAGCTGGCCGCAACACCGCAGGATTGCTTCAGGCCCTAATCTGGTTCCGGCACGGCACGGTGAGCCTTTCGTTAATTCCTCTTCCTGGTGGGAAATGGGAGTTAAATTTGCCCGTCCAGACACCGCCAGCTTGTCTCTCATTGGTTCTCCCTATTCCTGTTCATCTTCCACGGAATTTGCAAACTGGGCCAAAGAGGAGGTTAAAGGCACTGACTCTCCAAGTCGGGAGAGTGTTAGTAAAGCGTCTGGAATGTTGCACCTGAGTACCATGGGACGAGAACTGAGATAAATTTCAACACGTATCCCGATCACACGGTTGATCATACTCTGTGTTCCACATGCATGTTTTAGCTGAAGGAAGAATCCCTTAAACCTGGAGAGTTGAGACCCGTGGAATGGGTACCATGCAATATGACTTCAAAGGGTCTTCATTTGCTCACCGAACCTCTCCAATCCTATCACTGCGGCGTTTATGCTCCTGTACTCATGCTTGATACTCTTTCAGAGACATAGCAATGTATAGGTTTTAAGATACTTACTAGTCAGGTACATTATAAGGCGTTAAACATGGGGTTTTGAGTCCATTACGTTGAGCAAGGAGTAGCTCTTGTCTATTACATATTTGGCTTAAGGAACTTTATCTGTGCTCATTTCAATCTCTGGTTTTATGCAGCACCCCAACTCACCTTTCCCCTTAAGCAAGCATAAGTTGGTTTTCTAAATTTGAGACCCTGTTCTGTTTTGTAATTCAGTTCCTGTGTAGCCAAGTTTACATTCCGTGTATTAGTGATATCTTATGATGTTTCTTTTTCTGTGTGACTTATTTCAGTTAGAATCATCATACCTGAACCCACTCATTTTCTGCTACAGGCCTGTTGACAGATATTTCATTGCTGAGTGATATTGCATTGTACGTAAGTAGCACAAATTCTTTATCCATTTTTCACTTTCTGCGATATTGAACTTGTACCATAAACGAGGTTCTTGTAAACAGAGCCGTCCCAAACTTTGGGGTGGCTGTGTCTTTTTGATTTTAATTTCCCTAAGCTATAGGACCATAAGTGGAAGTGCCCTAGGCTCTGTTGCTTTGTTTTTTAGATGTTTCAGGAAACACCATACACTTCTCCGGAGTGGCTGCTGACAATTTACATCCCACGCATCAGCATAACAAGGCTCCCAGTTCTCCAAGGCCTTTCCTGCCTTTCTGGATTTTACACTTTTTTCAGATGGCCCTTTTGACCGCGGGGAAGTGAGACTTCATTTTAGTGCAGATTTCCTTTGTAAGCTTGCTTGGTTGACCAAAAAGGGCGTATGCGTTTTTTCCTGAATATATTCAGGAAAAAACGCATACGCCCTTTTTGGCCAGTGCATCATTGTGGACGTTCTGCATCTTTTCCTATGCTTTAAATGCAATTCCAGTCTACCTCCTGAAATCGGTTTCCTGCAATTCTGCCCGGCTTTCAAGTCCTCTTGGCAGCCTTACTTCAGTATATTTTTGGACAATAACTGTCATTTATAACTCTGCAGGTTTGTGAATTACAGTGCCCCTGAGCTCCTTTCTTCAACTCGCTTTCTTGTGAGCTGGCCGCAACACCGCAGGATTGCTTCAGGCCCTAATCTGGTTCCGGCATGGTATGCTGAGCCTTTGGTTAATTCCTCTTCCTGGTGGGAAATGAGAGTTAAATTCGCCCGTCCAGACACCTCCAGCTAGTCTCTCATTGGTTCTCCCTATTCCTGTTCATCTTCCGCAGAAATTGCAAACTGGGCCAAACAGGAGGTTAAAGGCACTGACTCTCCAAGTCGGGAGAGTGTTAATAAAGCATTTGGAATGTTGCACCCGAGTACCAGGGTACGAGAACTGATACATATTTGAACACGTCTCGCGATCACATGGTTGATCATACTCTGGGTTCCACATGCATGTTTTAGCTGAAGGAAGAATCCCTTAAACCTGGAGAATTGAGACCCGTGGAATGGGTACCATGCAATGTGACTTCAAAGGGTCTTCATTTGCTCACCGAACCTCTCCAATCCTATCACTGCTGCGTTTATGCCCCTGTACACACGCTTGGTTCTCTTTTGGAGACATAGCAATCCATAGGTTTTAAGATACTTACTAGTCAGGTACATTGTTAGGCGTTTAATATGGGGTGTTGAGTCCATTTCGTTGAGCAAGGAGTAGCTCTTGTCTATTACATATTTGGCTTAAGGAACTTTATCTGTGCTCATTTCAATCTCTGGTTTTATGCAGCACCCCAACTCACCTTTCCCCTTAAGCAAGCATAAGTTGGTTTTCTAAATTTGAGACCCTGTTCTGTTTTGTAATTCAGTGCCTGTGTAGCCAAGTTTACATTCCGTGTATTAGTGATATCTTATGACGTTTCTTTTTCTGTGTGACTTATTTCAGTTAGAATCATCATACCTGAATCCACTCATTATGCTGCTACGGGCATGATGACATAGATTTCATTGCTGAGTGATATTGCATGGTGCGTAAGTAGCACAACTTCTTTATCCATTTTTCGCTTTCTGCGATATTGAACTTGTACCGTAAACGAGGTTCTTGTAAACAGAGCTGTCCCAAACTTTGGGGTGGCTGTGTCTTTTTTATTTTAATTTCCCTAAGCTATAGGACCATAAGTGGAAGTGCCCTAGGCTGTGTTCCTCAGTTTTTTAGATGTTTCAGGAAACACCATACACTTCTCCCGAGTGGCTGTTGGCAATTTACATCCTGCCCATCAGCATAACAAGGCTCCCAGTTCTCCATGGCCTGTCCTGCCTTTCTGGATTTTACACTTTTTTCAGATGGCCCTTTTGACCGGGGGGAAGTGAGACTTCATTGTAGTGCAGATTTCCTTTGCAAGCTTGCTTGGTTGGCCAAAAAGGGCGTATGTGTTTTGTTCTGAATATATTCAGTAAAAAACGCATACGCCCTTTTTGGCCAGTGCATCATTGTGGACGTTCTGCCTCTTTTCCTATGCTTTAAATGCAATTCCAGTCTACCTCCTGAAATCGGTTTCCTGCAATTCTGCCCCGCTTTTAAGTCCTCTTGGCAGCCTTACTTCAGTATATTTTTGGACAATAACTGTCATTTATAACTCTGCAGGTTTGTGAATTACAGTGCCCCTGAGCTCCTTTCTTCAACTCGCTCTCTTGTGAGCTGGCCGCAACACCGCAGGATTGCTTCAGGCCCTAATCTGGTTCCGGCATGGTATGCTGAGCCTTTGGTTAATTCCTCTTCCTGGTGGGAAATGAGAGTTAAATTCGCCCGTCCAGACACCTCCAGCTAGTCTCTCATTGGTTCTCCCTATTCCTGTTCATCTTCCGCAGAAATTGTAAACTGGGCCATACAGGAGGTTAAAGGCACTGACTCTCCAAGTCGGGAGAGTGTTAATAAAGCGTCTGGAATGTTGCACCCGAGTCCCAGGGTACGAGAACTGAGACATATTTGAAAACGTCTCCCACTCACACCGTTGATCATACTCTGGGATCCACATGCATGTTTTAGCTGAAGGAAGAATCCCTTAAACCTGGAGAGTTGAGACCCGTGGAATGGGTACCATGCAATGTGACTTCAAAGGGTCTTCATTTGCTCACCGAACCTCTCCATTCCTATCACTGCTGCGTTTATGCCCCGGTACACACGCTTGATTCTCTTTCGGAGACATAGCAATCCATAGGTTTTAAGATACTTACTAGTCAGGTACATTCTTAGGGGTTTAATATGGGGTGTTGAGTCCATTTCGTTGAGCAAGGAGTAGCTCTTGTCTATTACATATTTGGCTTAAGGAACTTTATCTGTGCTCGTTTCAATCTCTGGTTTTATGCAGCACCCCAACTCACCTTTCCCCTTAAGCAAGCATAAGTTGGTTTTCTAAATTTGAGACCCTGTTCTGTTTTGTAATTCAGTGCCTGTGTAGCCAAGTTTACATTCCGTGTATTAGTGATATCTTGTGACGTTTCTTTTTCTCTGTGACTTATTTCAGTTAGAATCATCATACCTGAATCCACTCATTATGCTGTTACGGGCATGATGACATAGATTTCATTGCTGTGTGATATTGCATTGTACGTAAGTACCACAACTTCTTTATCCATTTTTCACTTTCTGTGAAATTGAACTTGTACTGTAAAGGAGGTTCTTATAAACAGAGCCGTCCCAAACTTTGGGGTGGCTGTGTCTTTTTGATTTTAATTTCCCTAAGCTATAGGACCATAAGTGGAAGTGCCCTAGGCTGTGTTCCTCAGTTTTTTAGATGTTTCAGGAAACACCATACACTTCTCCCGAGTGGCTGTTGGCAATTTACATCCCGCCCACCAGCATAACAAGGCTCCCAGTTCTCCATGGCCTGTCCTGCCTTTCTGGATTTTACACTTTCTTCAGATGGCCCTTTTGACCGTGGGGAAGTGAGACTTCATTATAGTGCAGATTTCCTTTGCAAGCTTGCTTGGTTGGCCAAAAAGTGCATATGCGTTTTTTCCTGAATATATTCAGGAAAAAACGCATACGTCCTTTTTGGCCAAGTGCATCATTGTCGACGTTCTGCCTCTTTTCCTATGCTTTAAATGCAATTCCAGTCTACCTCCTGAAATCTGTTTCCTGCAATTCTGCCCCGCTTTCAAGTCCTCTTGGCAGCCTTACTTCAGTATATTTTTGGACGATAGCTGTCATTTATAACTCTGCAGGTTTGTGAATTACAGTGCCCCTGAGCTCCTTTCTTCAACTCGCTTTCTTGTGAGCTGGCCGCAACACCGCAGGATTGCTTCAGGCCCTAATCATGTTCTGGCACGGCACGCTGAGCCTTTGGTTAATTCCTCTTCCTGGTGGGAAATGAGAGTTAAATTGCCCGTCCAGACACATCCAGCTAGTCTCTCATTGGTTCTCCCTATTCCTGTTCATCTTCCGCAGAAATTGCAAACTGGGCCAAACAGGAGGTTAAAGGCACTGACTCTCCAAGTCGGGAGAGTGTTAGTAAAGCGTCTGGAATGTTGCACCCGAGTACCAGGGGACGAGAATGGAGACATATTGGAACACGTCTCCCGATCACACGGTTGATCATACTCCGGGTTCCACATGCATGATTTAGCTGAAGGAAGAATCCCTTAAACCTGGAGAGTTGAGACCCGTGGAATGGGTACCATGCAATATGACTTCAAAGTGTCTTCATTTGCTCACCGAACCTCTCCAATCCTATCACTGCTGCGTTTATGCCCCTGTACACACGCTTGATTCTCTTTCGGAGACATAGCGATCCATAGGTTTTAAGATACTTACTAGTCAGGTACATTCTTAGGCGTTTAATATGGGGTGTTGAGTCCATTTCGTTGAGCAAGGAGTAGCTCTTGTCTATTCCATATTTGGCTTAAGGAACTTTATGTGTGATCATTTCAATCTCTGGTTTTATGCAGCACCCCAACTCACCTTTCGCCTTAAGCAAGCATAAGTTGGTTTTCTAAATTTGAGACCCTGTTCTGTTTTGTAATCCAGTTCCTGTGTAGCCAAGTTTACATTCCGTGTATTAGTGATATCTTATGATGTTTCTTTTTCTGTGTGACTTATTTCAGTTAGAATCATCATACCTGAATCCACTCATTATGCTGCTACGGGCCTGATGACATAGATTTCATTGCTGAGTGATATTGCATTGTACGTAAGTACCACAACTTCTTTATCCATTTTTCGCTTTCTGTGAAATTGAACTTGTACCGTAAACGAGGTTCTTGTAAACAGAGCCGTCCCAAACTTTGGGGTGGCTGTGTCTTTTTTATTTTAATTTCCCTAAGCTATAGGACCATAAGTGGAAGTGCCCTAGGCTCTGTTGCTTTGTTTTAGATGTTCCAGGAAACACCATACAGTTCTCCTGAGTGGCTGTTGGCAATTTACATCCCGCCCATCAGCATAACAAGGCTCCCAGTTCTCCATGGCCTGTCCTGCCTTTCTGGATTTTACACTTTTTTCAGATGGCCCATTTGACTGGGGGGAAGTGAGACTTCATTGTAGTGCAGATTTCCTTTGCAAGCTTGCTTGGTTGGCCTAAAAGGGCGTATGCTTTTTTTCCTGAATATATTCAGGAAAAAAAGCATACGCGCTTTTTGGCCAAGTGCATCATTGTCGACGTTCTGCCTCTTTTCCTATGCTTTAAATGCAAATCAAGTCTACCACCTGAAATCGGTTTCCTGCAATTCTGCCCCGGTTTCAAGCCCTCTTGGCAGCCTTACTTCAGTAGATTTTTGTACGATAGCTGTCATTTATAACTCTGCAGGTTTGTGAATTACAGTGCCCCTGAGCTCCTTTCTTCAACTCGCTTTCTTGTGAGCTGGCTGCAACACCGCAGGATTGCTTCAGGCCCTAATCTGGTTCTGGCACGGCACGCTGAGCCTTTGGTTAATTCCTCTTCCTGGTGGGAAATGAGAGTTAAATTTGCCCGTCCAGACACCTCCAGCTAGTCTCTCATTGGTTCTCCCTATTCCTGTTCATCTTCCGCAGAAATTGCAAACTGGGCCAAACAGGAGGTTAAAGGCACTGTCTCTCCAAGTCGGGAGAATATTAGTAAAGCGTCTGCAATTTTGCACCCGAGTACCAGGGGATGAGAACTGAGACATATTAGAACACATCTTCCGATCACACGGTTGATCACACTCTGTGTTCCACATGCATTTTTTAGCTGAAGGAACAATCCCTTAAACTTGGAGAGTTGAGACCCGTGGAATGGGTACCATGCAATATGATTTCAAAGCGTCTTCATTTGCTCACCGAACCTCTCCAATCCTATCACTGCTGCGTTTATGCCCCTGTACTCACGCTTGATTATCTTTCAGAGACATAGCAATCCATAAGTTTTAAGATACTTACTAGTCAGGTACATTATTAGGCGTTTAATAAGGGGTTTTGAGTCCATTTCGTTGAGCAAGGAGTAGCCCTTGTCTATTACATATTTGGCTTAAGGAACTTTATCTGTGCTCATTTCAATCTCTGGTTTTATGCAGCACCCCAACTCACCTTTCCCCTTAAGCAAGCATAAGTTGGTTTTCTAAATTGGAGACCCTGTTCTGTTTTGTAATCCAGTTCCTGTGTAGCCAAGTTTACACTCCGTGTATTAGTGTTATCTTATGATGTTTCTTTTTCTGTGTGACTTATTTCAGTTAGAATCATCATACCTGAACCCACTCTATGCTTTACAGGCCTGATGACATAGATTTCATTGCTGAGTGATATTGCATTGTACGTAAGTACCACAACTTCTTTATCCATTTTTCACTTTCTGCAATATTGAACTTGTACCGTAAACGAGGTTCTTGTAAACAGAGCCATCCCAAACTTTGGGGTGGCTGTGTCTTTTTGATTTTAATTTCCCTAAGCTATAGGACCATAAGTGGAAGTGCCCTAGGCTCTGTTGATTTGTTTTTTAGATGTTTAAGGAAACACCATACACTTCTCCTGAGTGGCTGTTGGCAATTTACATCCCACCCAGCAGCATAACAAGTTCTCCATGGCCTGTCCTGCCTTTCTGGAGTTTACACTTTTTTCAGATGGCCCTTTTGACCAGGCGGATGTGAGACTTCATTGTAGTGCAGATTTCCTTTGCAAGCTTGCTTGGTTGGCCAAAAAGGGCGTATGCGTTTTTTCCTGAATATATTCAGGTAAAAACGCATACGCCCTTTTTGGCCAAGTGCATCATTGTCGACGTTCTGCCTCTTTTCCTATGCTTTAAATGCAATTCCAGTCTACCTCCTGAAATCGGTTTCCTGCAATTCTGCCCCGCTTTCAAGTCCTCTTGGCAGCCTTACTTCAGTATATTTTTGGACGATAGCTGTCATTTATAACTGTGCAGGTTTGTGAATTACAGTGTCCCTGAGCTCTTTTCTTCAACTCGCTTTCTTGTGAGCTGGCTGCAACACCGCAGGATTGCTTCAGGCCCTAATCTGGTTCCGGCACGGCACGCTGAGCCTTTGGATAATTCCTCTTCCTGGTGGGAAATGAGAGTTAAATTTGCCCGTCCAGACACCTCCAGCTAGTCTCTCATTGGTTCTCCCTATTCCTGTTCATCTTCCGCAGAAATTGCAAACTGGGCCAAACAGGAGGTTAAAGGCACTGACTCTCCAAGTCGGGAGAGTGTTAGTAAAGCGTCTGGAATGTTGCACCCGAGTACCAGGGGACGAGAACTGAGACATGTTGGAACACGTCTCCCGATCACATGGTTGATCATACTCTGGGTTCCACATGCATGATTTAGCTGAAGGAAGAATCCCTTAAACCTGGAGACTTGAGACCCGTGGAATGGGTACCATGCAATATGACTTCAAAGGGTCTTCATTTGCTCACCGAACCTCTCCAATCCTATCACTGCTGCGTTTATGCCCCTGTACACACGCTTGATTCTCTTTCGGAGACATAGCGATCCATAGGTTTTAAGATACTTACTAGTCAGGTACATTCTTAGGCGTTTAATATGGGGTGTTGAGTCCATTTCGTTGAGCAAGGAGTAGCTCTTGTCTATTACATATTTGGCTTAAGGAACTTTATCTGTGCTCATTTCAATCTCTGGTTTTATGCAGCACCCCAACTCACCTTTCCCCTTAAGCAAGCATAAGTTGGTTTTCTAAATTTGAGACCCTGTTGTCTTTTGTAATCCAGTTCCTGTGTAGCCAAGGTTACATTCCGTGTATTAGTGATATCTTATGATGTTTCTTTTTCTGTGTGACTTATTTCAGTTAGAATCATCATAACTGAATCCACTCATTATGCTGCTACGGGCCTGATGACATAGATTTCATTGCTGAGTGATATTTCATTGTACGTAAGTACCACAACTTCTTTATCCATTTTTCACTTTCTGTGATATTGAACTTGTCCCGTAAACGAGTTTCT
Organism: Orcinus orca; assembly: GCF_937001465.1. NCBI lineage: Eukaryota > Metazoa > Chordata > Mammalia > Artiodactyla > Delphinidae > Orcinus > Orcinus orca. Next base: position 168,983 of record NW_026044000.1, read on the forward strand.
TGTAAACAGAGCCGTCCCAAACGTTGGGATGGCTGTGTCTTTTTGATTTTAATTTCCCTAAGTTATAGGACCATAAGTGGAAGTGCCCTAGGCTCTGTTGCTTTGTTTTTTAGATGTTTCAGGAAACACCATACACTTCCCCTGAGTGGCTGTTGGCAATATACATCCCGCCCATCAGCATAACAAGGCTCCCAGTTCTCCATGGCCTGTCCTGCCTTTCTGGATTTTACACTTTTTTCAGTGGCCCTTTTGACCGGGGGGAAGTGAGACATCATTGTAGTGCAGATTTCCTTTGCAAGCTTGCTTGGTTGGCCAAAAAGGGCGTATGCGTTTTTTCCTGAATATATTCAGGAAAAAACGCATACGCCCTTTTTGGCCAAGTGCATCATTGTCGACGTTCTGCCTCTTTTCCTATGCTTTAAATGCAATTCCAGTCTACCTCCTGAAATCGGTTTCCTGCAATTCTGCCCCGCTTTCAAGTCCTCTTGGCAGCCTTACTTCAGTATATTTTTGGACGATAGCTGTCATTTATAACTGTGCAGGTTTGTGAATTACAGTGTCCCTGAGCTCTTTTCTTCAACTCGCTTTCTTGTGAGCTGGCTGCAACACCGCAGGATTGCTTCAGGCCCTAATCTGGTTCCGGCACGGCACGCTGAGCCTTTGGATAATTCCTCTTCCTGGTGGGAAATGAGAGTTAAATTTGCCCGTCCAGACACCTCCAGCTAGTCTCTCATTGGTTCTCCCTATTCCTGTTCATCTTCCGCAGAAATTGCAAACTGGGCCAAACAGGAGGTTAAAGGCACTGACTCTCCAAGTCGGGAGAGTGTTAGTAAAGCGTCTGGAATGTTGCACCCGAGTACCAGGGGACGAGAACTGAGACATGTTGGAACACGTCTCCCGATCACATGGTTGATCATACTCTGGGTTCCACATGCATGATTTAGCTGAAGGAAGAATCCCTTAAACCTGGAGAGTTGAGACCCGTGGAATGGGTACCATGCAATATGACTTCAAAGGGTCTTCATTTGCTCACCGAACCTCTCCAATCCTATCACTGCTGCGTTTATGCCCCTGTACACACGCTTGATTCTCTTTCGGAGACATAGCGATCCATAGGTTTTAAGATACTTACTAGTCAGGTACATTCTTAGGCGTTTAATATGGGGTGTTGAGTCCATTTCGTTGAGCAAGGAGTAGCTCTTGTCTATTACATATTTGGCTTAAGGAACTTTATCTGTGCTCATTTCAATCTCTGGTTTTATGCAGCACCCCAACTCACCTTTCCCCTTAAGCAAGCATAAGTTGGTTTTCTAAATTTGAGACCCTGTTGTCTTTTGTAATCCAGTTCCTGTGTAGCCAAGGTTACATTCCGTGTATTAGTGATATCTTATGATGTTTCTTTTTCTGTGTGACTTATTTCAGTTAGAATCATCATAACTGAATCCACTCATTATGCTGCTACGGGCCTGATGACATAGATTTCATTGCTGAGTGATATTTCATTGTACGTAAGTACCACAACTTCTTTATCCATTTTTCACTTTCTGTGATATTGAACTTGTCCCGTAAACGAGTTTCTTGTAAACAGAGCCGTCCCAAACGTTGGGGTGGCTGTGTCTTTTTGATTTTAATTTCCCTAAGCTATAAGGCCATAAGTGGAAGTGCCCTAGGCTCTGTTGCTTTGTTTTTTAGATGTTTCAGGAAACACCATACACTTCCCCTGAGTGGCTGTTGGCAATATACATCCCGCCCATCAGCATAACAAGGCTCCCAGTTCTCCATGGCCTGTCCTGCCTTTCTGGATTTTACACTTTTTTCAGTGGCCCTTTTGACCGGGGGGAAGTGAGACTTCATTGTAGTGCAGATTTCCTTTGCAAGCTTGCTTGGTTGGCCAAAAAGGGCGTATGCGTTTTTTCCTGAATATATTCAGGAAAAAACGCATACACCCTTTTTGGCCTAGTGCATCATTGTCGACGTTTTGCCTCTTTTCCTATGCTTTAAATGCAATTCCAGTGTACCTCCTGAAATCGGTTTCCTGCAATTCTGCCACGCTTTCACGTCCTCTTGGCAGCCTTACTTCAGTATATTTTTGGACGATAGCTGTCATTTATAACTCTGCAGGTTTGTGAATTACAGTGCCCCTGAACTCCTTTCTTCAAGTCGCTTTCTTGTGAGCTGGCAGCAACACCGCAGTTTTGCTTCAGGCCCTAATCTGGTTGCGGCATGGCACGCTGAGCCTTTGGTTAATTCCACTTCGTGGTGGGAAATGAGAGTTAAATTTGCCCGTCCAGACACCTCCAGCTAGTCTCTCATTGGTTCTCCCTATTCCTGTTAATCTTCCGCGGAAATTGCAACCTGGGCCAAACAGGAGGTTAAAGGCACTGACTCTCCAAGTCGGGAGAGTGTTAGTAAAGCGTCTGGAATGTTGCACCCGAGTACCAGGGGACGAGTCCTGAGACATATTGGAACACATATCCCGATCACACTGTTGATCATACTCTGGGTTCCACATGTATGATTTAGCTGTAGGAAGAATCCCTTAAACCTGGAGAGTTGAGACCCGTGGAATGGGTACCATGCAATATGATTTCAAAGCGTCTTCATTTGCTCACCGAACGTCTCCAATCCTATCATTGCTGCATTTATGCCCCTGTACACACGCTTGATTCTCTTTCAGAGACATAGCAATTCATAGGTTTTAAGATACTTACTAGTCAGGTACATTCTTAGGCCTTTAATATGGGGTGTTGAGTCCATTTCGTTGAGCAAGGAGTAGCTCTTTTCTATTCCATATTTGGCTTAAGGAACTTTATCTGTGCTCATTTCAATCTCTGGTTTTATGCAGCACCCCAACTCACCTTTCCCCTTAAGCAAGCATAAGTTGGTTTTCTAAATTTGAGACACTGTTCTGTTTTGTAATCCATTTCCTGTGTAGCCAAGTTTACATTCTGTGTATTAGTGATATCTTATGATGTTTCTTTTTCTGTGTGACTTATTTCAGTTAGAATCATCATACCTGAATCCACTCATTATGCTGCTACGTGCCTGATGACATAGATTTCATTGCTGAGTGTTATTGCATTGTATGTAAGTACCACAACATCTTTATCCATTTTTCACTTTCTGTGATATTGAACTTGTACCGTAAACGAGGTTCTTGTAATAAGAGCCGTACCAATTTTTGGGGTGGCTGTGTCTTTTTGATTTTAATTTCCCTAAGCTATAGGATCATAAGTGGAAGTGCCCTAGCCTCTGTTGGTTTGTTTTTTACATGTTTTAGGAAACACCATACACTTCTCCGGAGTGGCTGTTGGCAATTTACATCCCGCCCATCAGCATAACAAGGCTCCCAGTTCTCCAACGCCTGTAATGCCTTTCTGGATTTTACACTTTTTTCAGATGGCCCTTTTGACCCGGCGGAAGTGAGACTTCATTGTAGTGCAGATTTCCTTTGCAAGTTTGCTTGGTTGGCCAAAAAGTGCGTATGCTTTTTTTCCTGAATATATTCAGGAAAAAACGCATACGCCCTTTTTGGCCAAGTGCATCATTGTGGACGTTCTGCCTCATTTCCTATGCTTTAAATGCAATTCCTGTCTACCTCCTGAAATCGGTTTCCTGCAATTCTGCCGCGCTTTCAATCCTCTTGGCAGCCTTACTTCAGTATATTTTTGGATGATAGCTGTCATTTATAACTCTGCAGGTTTGTGAATTACAGTGCCCCAGAGCTGCTTTCTTAAACTCGCTTTCTTGTGAGCTGCCCGCAACACCGCAAGATTCCTTCAGGCCCTAATCTGGTTCCGGCACGGCATGCTGAGCCTTTGGTTAATTCCTCTTCCTGGTGGGAAATGGGAGTTAAATTTGCCCGTCCAGACACCTCCAGCTAGTCTCTCATTGGTTCTCCCTATTCCTGTTCATCTTCCGTGGAATTTGCAAACTGGGCCAAACAGGAGGTTAAAGGCACTGACTCTCCAAGTCGGGAGAGTGTTAGTAAAGCGTCTGGAATGTTGCACCCGAGTACCAGGGGACGAGAACTGAGACATATTTCAACACGTCTCCCGATCACACGGTTGATCCTACTCTGGGTTCCACATGCATGTTTTAGCTGAAGGAAGAATCCCTTAAACCTGGAGAGTTGAGCCCCGTGGAATGGGTACCATGCAATATGACTTCAAAGGGTCTTCATTTGCTCACCGAACCTCTCCAATCCTATCACTGCTGCGTTTATGCCCCTGTACTCACGCTTGATTCTCTTTCAGAGACATAGCAATCTTTAGGTTTTAAGATACTTACTAGTCAGGTACATTATAAGGTGTTTAACATGGGGTTTTGAGTCTATTTCGTTGAGCAAGGAGTACCTCTTGTCTATTTCATATTTGGCTTAAGGAACTTTATCTGTGCTCATTTCAATCTCTGGTTTTATGCAGCACCCCAACTCACCTTTCCCCTTAAGCAAGCATAAGTTGGTTTTCTAAATTTGAGACCCTGTTCTGTTTTGTAATCCAGTTCCTGTGTAGCCAATTTTACATTCCGTGTATTAGTGATATCTTATGATGTTTCTTTTTCTGTGTGACTTATTTCAGTTAGAATCATCATACCTGAACCCACTCATTTTCTGCTACGTGCCTGATGACATAGATTTCATTGCTGAGTGATATTGCATTGTACGTAAGTACCACAACTTCTTTATCCATTTTTCACTTTCTGCAATATTGAACTTGTACCGTAAACGAGGTTCTTGTAAACAGAGCCATCCCAAACTTTGGGGTGGCTGTGTCTTTTTGATTTTAATTTCCCTAAGCTATAGGACCATAAGTGGAAGTGCCCTAGGCTCTGTTGATTTGTTTTTTAGATGTTTCAGGAAACACCATACACTTCTCCTGAGTGGCTGTTGGCAATTTACATCCCACCCATCAGCATAACAAGTTCTCCATGGCCTGTCCTGCCTTTCTGGAGTTTACACTTTTTTCAGATGGCCCTTTTGACCAGGCGGAAGTGAGACTTCATTGTAGTGCAGATTTCCTTTGCAAGCTTGCTTGGTTGGCCAAAAAGGGCGTATGCGTTTTTTCCTGAATATATTCAGGAAAAAACGCATACGCCCTTTTTGGCCAAGTGCATCATTGTCGACGTTCTGCCTCTTTTCCTATGCTTTAAATGCAATTCCAGTCTACCTCCTGAAATCGGTTTCCTGCAATTCTGCCCCGCTTTCAAGTCCTCTTGGCAGCCTTACTTCAGTATATTTTTGGACGATAGCTGTCATTTATAACTCTGCAGGTTTGTGAATTACAGTGTCCCTGAGCTCTTTTCTTCAACTCGCTTTCTTGTGAGCTGGCTGCAACACCGCAGGATTGCTTCAGGCCCTAATCTGGTTCCGGCACCGCATGCTGAGCCTTTGGATAATTCCTCTTCCTGGTGGGAAATGAGAGTTAAATTTGCCCGTCCAGACACCTCCAGCTAGTCTCTCATTGGTTCTCCCTATTCCTGTTCATCTTCCGCAGAAATTGCAAACTGGGCCAAACAGGAGGTTAAAGGCACTGACTCTCCAAGTCGGGAGAGTGTTAGTAAAGCATCTGGAATGTTGCACCCGAGTACCAGGGGACGAGAACTGAGACATGTTGGAACACGTCTCCCGATCACATGGTTGATCATACTCTGGGTTCCACATGCATGATTTAGCTGAAGGAAGAATCCCTTAAACCTGGAGAGTTGAGACCCGTGGAATGGGTACTATGCAATATGACTTCAAAGGGTCTTCATTTGCTCACCGAACCTCTCCAATCCTATCACTGCTGCGTTTATGCCCCTGTACACACGCTTGATTCTCTTTCGGAGACATAGCGATCCATAGGTTTTAAGATACTTACTAGTCAGGTACATTCTTAGGCGTTTAATATGGGGTGTTGAGTCCATTTCGTTGAGCAAGGAGTAGCTCTTTTCTATTACATATTTGGCTTAAGGAACTTTATCTGTGCTCATTTCAATCTCTGGTTTTATGCAGCACCCCAACTCACCTTTCCCCTTAAGCAAGCATAAGTTGGTTTTCTAAATTTGAGACCCTGTTGTCTTTTGTAATCCAGTTCCTGTGTAGCCAAGGTTACATTCCGTGTATTAGTGATATCTTATGATGTTTCTTTTTCTGTGTGACTTATTTCAGTTAGAATCATCATACCTGAATCCACTCATTATGCTGCTACGGGCCTGATGACATAGATTTCATTGCTGAGTGATATTTCATTGTACGTAAGTACCACAACTTCTTTATCCATTTTTCACTTTCTGTGATATTGAACTTGTCCCGTAAACGAGTTTCTTGTAAACAGAGCCGTCCCAAACGTTGGGATGGCTGTGTCTTTTTGATTTTAATTTCGCTAAGTTATAGGACCATAAGTGGAAGTGCCCTAGGCTCTGTTGCTTTGTTTTTTAGATGTTTCAGGAAACACCATACACCTCCCCTGAGTGGCTGTTGGCAATATACATCCCGCCCATCAGCATAACAAGGCTCCCAGTTCTCCATGGCCTGTCCTGCCTTTCTGGATTTTACACTTTTTTCAGTGGCCCTTTTGACCGGGGGGAAGTGAGACATCATTGTAGTGCAGATTTCCTTTGCAAGCTTGCTTGGTTGGCCAAAAAGGGCGTATGCGTTTTTTCCTGAATATATTCAGGAAAAAACGCATACGCCCTTTTTGGCCAAGTGCATCATTGTCGACGTTCTGCCTCTTTTCCTATGCTTTAAATGCAATTCCAGTCTACCTCCTGAAATCGGTTTCCTGCAATTCTGCCACGCTTTCAAGTCCTCTTGGCAGCCTTACTTCAGTATATTTTTGGACGATAGCTGTCATTTATAACTCTGCAGGTTTGTGAATTACAGTGTCCCTGAGCTCTTTTCTTCAACTCGCTTTCTTGTGAGCTGGCTGCAACACCGCAGGATTGCTTCAGGCCCTAATCTGGTTCCGGCACGGCACGCTGAGCCTTTGGATAATTCCTCTTCCTGGTGGGAAATGAGAGTTAAATTTGCCCGTCCAGACACCTCCAGCTAGTCTCTCATTGGTTCTCCCTATTCCTGTTCATCTTCCGCAGAAATTGCAAACTGGGCCAAACAGGAGGTTAAAGGCACTGACTCTCCAAGTCGGGAGAGTGTTAGTAAAGCGTCTGGAATGTTGCACCCGAGTACCAGGGGACGAGAACTGAGACATGTTGGAACACGTCTCCCGATCACATGGTTGATCATACTCTGGGTTCCACATGCATGATTTAGCTGAAGGAAGAATCCCTTAAACCTGGAGACTTGAGACCCGTGGAATGGGTACCATGCAATATGACTTCAAAGGGTCTTCATTTGCTCACCGAACCTCTCCAATCCTATCACTGCTGCGTTTATGCCCCTGTACACACGCTTGATTCTCTTTTGGAGACATAGCGATCCATAGGTTTTAAGATACTTACTAGTCAGGTACATTCTTAGGCGTTTAATATGGGGTGTTGAGTCCATTTCGTTGAGCAAGGAGTAGCTCTTGTCTATTACATATTTGGCTTAAGGAACTTTATCTGTGCTCATTTCAATCTCTGGTTTTATGCAGCACCCCAACTCACCTTTCCCCTTAAGCAAGCATAAGTTGGTTTTCTAAATTTGAGACCCTGTTGTCTTTTGTAATCCAGTTCCTGTGTAGCCAAGGTTACATTCCGTGTATTAGTGATATCTTATGATGTTTCTTTTTCTGTGTGACTTATTTCAGTTAGAATCATCATAACTGAATCCACTCATTATGCTGCTACGGGCCTGATGACATAGATTTCATTGCTGAGTGATATTTCATTGTACGTAAGTACCACAACTTCTTTATCCATTTTTCACTTTCTGTGATATTGAACTTGTCCCGTAAACGAGTTTCTTGTAAACAGAGCCGTCCCAAACGTTGGGGTGGCTGTGTCTTTTTGATTTTAATTTCCCTAAGCTATAAGGCCATAAGTGGAAGTGCCCTAGGCTCTGTTGCTTTGTTTTTTAGATGTTTCAGGAAACACCATACACTTCCCCTGAGTGGCTGTTGGCAATATACATCCCGCCCATCAGCATAACAAGGCTCCCAGTTCTCCATGGCCTGTCCTGCCTTTCTGGATTTTACACTTTTTTCAGTGGCCCTTTTGACCGGGGGGAAGTGAGACTTCATTGTAGTGCAGATTTCCTTTGCAAGCTTGCTTGGTTGGCCAAAAAGGGCGTATGCGTTTTTTCCTGAATATATTCAGGAAAAAACGCATACACCCTTTTTGGCCTAGTGCATCATTGTCGACGTTTTGCCTCTTTTCCTATGCTTTAAATGCAATTCCAGTGTACCTCCTGAAATCGGTTTCCTGCAATTCTGCCACGCTTTCACGTCCTCTTGGCAGCCTTACTTCAGTATATTTTTGGACGATAGCTGTCATTTATAACTCTGCAGGTTTGTGAATTACAGTGCCCCTGAACTCCTTTCTTCAAGTCGCTTTCTTGTGAGCTGGCAGCAACACCGCAGGATTGCTTCAGGCCCTAATCTGGTTGCGGCATGGCACGCTGAGCCTTTGGTTAATTCCACTTCGTGGTGGGAAATGAGAGTTAAATTTGCCCGTCCAGACACCTCCAGCTAGTCTCTCATTGGTTCTCCCTATTCCTGTTAATCTTCCGCGGAAATTGCAACCTGGGCCAAACAGGAGGTTAAAGGCACTGACTCTCCAAGTCGGGAGAGTGTTAGTAAAGCGTCTGGAATGTTGCACCCGAGTACCAGGGGACGAGTCCTGAGACATATTGGAACACATCTCCCGATCACACTGTTGATCATACTCTGGGTTCCACATGCATGATTTAGCTGAAGGAAGAATCCCTTAAACCTGGAGAGTTGAGACCCGTGGAATGGGTACCATGCAATATGATTTCAAAGCGTCTTCATTTGCTCACCGAACGTCTCCAATCCTATCATTGCTGCATTTATGCCCCTGTACACACGCTTGATTCTCTTTCAGAGACATAGCAATTCATAGGTTTTAAGATACTTACTAGTCAGGTACATTCTTAGGCGTTTAATATGGGGTGTTGAGTCCATTTCGTTGAGCAAGGAGTAGCTCTTTTCTATTCCATATTTGGCTTAAGGAACTTTATCTGTGCTCATTTCAATCTCTGGTTTTATGCAGCACCCCAACTCACCTTTCCCCTTAAGCAAGCATAAGTTGGTTTTCTAAATTTGAGACACTGTTCTGTTTTGTAATCCATTTCCTGTGTAGCCAAGTTTACATTCTGTGTATTAGTGATATCTTATGATGTTTCTTTTTCTGTGTGACTTATTTCAGTTAGAATCATCATACCTGAATCCACTCATTATGCTGCTACGTGCCTGATGACATAGATTTCATTGCTGAGTGTTATTGCATTGTATGTAAGTACCACAACATCTTTATCCATTTTTCACTTTCTGTGATATTGAACTTGTACCGTAAACGAGGTTCTTGTAATAAGAGCCGTACCAAATTTTGGGGTGGCTGTGTCTTTTTGATTTTAATTTCCCTAAGCTATAGGATCATAAGTGGAAGTGCCCTAGCCTCTGTTGGTTTGTTTTTTACATGTTTTAGGAAACACCATACACTTCTCCGGAGTGGCTGTTGGCAATTTACATCCCGCCCATCAGCATAACAAGGCTCCCAGTTCTCCAACGCCTGTAATGCCTTTCTGGATTTTACACTTTTTTCAGATGGCCCTTTTGACCCGGCGGAAGTGAGACTTCATTGTAGTGCAGATTTCCTTTGCAAGTTTGCTTGGTTGGCCAAAAAGTGCGTATGCTTTTTTTCCTGAATATATTCAGGAAAAAACGCATACGCCCTTTTTGGCCAAGTGCATCATTGTGGACGTTCTGCCTCATTTCCTATGCTTTAAATGCAATTCCTGTCTACCTCCTGAAATCGGTTTCCTGCAATTCTGCCGCGCTTTCAATCCTCTTGGCAGCCTTACTTCAGTATATTTTTGGACGATAGCTGTCATTTATAACTCTGCAGGTTTGTGAATTACAGTGCCCCAGAGCTGCTTTCTTAAACTCGCTTTCTTGTGAGCTGGCCGCAACACCGCAAGATTCCTTCAGGCCCTAATCTGGTTCCGGCACGGCACGCTGAGCCTTTGGTTAATTCCTCTTCCTGGTGGGAAATGGGAGTTAAATTTGCCCGTCCAGACACCTCCAGCTAGTCTCTCATTGGTTCTCCCTATTCCTGTTCATCTTCCGTGGAATTTGCAAACTGGGCCAAACAGGAGGTTAAAGGCACTGACTCTCCAAGTCGGGAGAGTGTTAGTAAAGCGTCTGGAATGTTGCACCCGAGTACCAGGGGACGAGAACTGAGACATATTTCAACACGTCTCCCGATCACACGGTTGATCATACTCTGGGTTCCACATGCATGTTTTAGCTGAAGGAAGAATCCCTTAAACCTGGAGAGTTGAGACCCGTGGAATGGGTACCATGCAATATGACTTCAAAGGGTCTTCATTTGCTCACCGAACCTCTCCAATCCTATCACTGCTGCGTTTATGCCCCTGTACTCACGCTTGATTCTCTTTCAGAGACATAGCAATCTTTAGGTTTTAAGATACTTACTAGTCAGGTACATTATAAGGTGTTTAACATGGGGTTTTGAGTCCATTTCGTTGAGCAAGGAGTACCTCTTGTCTATTTCATATTTGGCTTAAGGAACTTTATCTGTGCTCATTTCAATCTCTGGTTTTATGCAGCACCCCAACTCACCTTTCCCCTTAAGCAAGCATAAGTTGGTTTTCTAAATTTGAGACCCTGTTCTGTTTTGTAATCCAGTTCCTGTGTAGCCAAGTTTACATTCCGTGTATTAGTGATATCTTATGATGTTTCTTTTTCTGTGTGACTTATTTCAGTTAGAATCATCATACCTGAACCCACTCATTTTCTGCTACGTGCCTGATGACATAGATTTCATTGCTGAGTGATATTGCATTGTACGTAAGTACCACAACTTCTTTATCCATTTTTCACTTTCTGCAATATTGAACTTGTACCGTAAACGAGGTTCTTGTAAACAGAGCCATCCCAAACTTTGGGGTGGCTGTGTCTTTTTGATTTTAATTTCCCTAAGCTATAGGACCATAAGTGGAAGTGCCCTAGGCTCTGTTGATTTGTTTTTTAGATGTTTCAGGAAACACCATACACTTCTCCTGAGTGGCTGTTGGCAATTTACATCCCACCCATCAGCATAACAAGTTCTCCATGGCCTGTCCTGCCTTTCTGGAGTTTACACTTTTTTCAGATGGCCCTTTTGACCAGGCGGAAGTGAGACTTCATTGTAGTGCAGATTTCCTTTGCAAGCTTGCTTGGTTGGCCAAAAAGGGCGTATGCGTTTTTTCCTGAATATATTCAGGAAAAAACGCATACGCCCTTTTTGGCCAAGTGCATCATTGTCGACGTTCTGCCTCTTTTCCTATGCTTTAAATGCAATTCCAGTCTACCTCCTGAAATCGGTTTCCTGCAATTCTGCCCCGCTTTCAAGTCCTCTTGGCAGCCTTACTTCAGTATATTTTTGGACGATAGCTGTCATTTATAACTCTGCAGGTTTGTGAATTACAGTGTCCCTGAGCTCTTTTCTTCAACTCGCTTTCTTGTGAGCTGGCTGCAACACCGCAGGATTGCTTCAGGCCCTAATCTGGTTCCGGCACGGCACGCTGAGCCTTTGGATAATTCCTCTTCCTGGTGGGAAATGAGAGTTAAATTTGCCCGTCCAGACACCTCCAGCTAGTCTCTCATTGGTTCTCCCTATTCCTGTTCATCTTCCGCAGAAATTGCAAACTGGGCCAAACAGGAGGTTAAAGGCACTGACTCTCCAAGTCGGGAGAGTGTTAGTAAAGCATCTGGAATGTTGCACCCGAGTACCAGGGGACGAGAACTGAGACATGTTGGAACACGTCTCCCGATCACATGGTTGATCATACTCTGGGTTCCACATGCATGATTTAGCTGAAGGAAGAATCCCTTAAACCTGGAGAGTTGAGACCCGTGGAATGGGTACTATGCAATATGACTTCAAAGGGTCTTCATTTGCTCACCGAACCTCTCCAATCCTATCACTGCTGCGTTTATGCCCCTGTACACACGCTTGATTCTCTTTCGGAGACATAGCGATCCATAGGTTTTAAGATACTTACTAGTCAGGTACATTCTTAGGCGTTTAATATGGGGTGTTGAGTCCATTTCGTTGAGCAAGGAGTAGCTCTTGTCTATTACATATTTGGCTTAAGGAACTTTATCTGTGCTCATTTCAATCTCTGGTTTTATGCAGCACCCCAACTCACCTTTCCCCTTAAGCAAGCATAAGTTGGTTTTCTAAATTTGAGACCCTGTTGTCTTTTGTAATCCAGTTCCTGTGTAGCCAAGGTTACATTCCGTGTATTAGTGATATCTTATGATGTTTCTTTTTCTGTGTGACTTATTTCAGTTAGAATCATCATAACTGAATCCACTCATTATGCTGCTATGGGCCTGATGACATAGATTTCATTGCTGAGTGATATTGCATTGTACGTAAGTACCACAACTTCTTTATCCATTTTTCACTTTCTGTGATATTGAACTTGTCCCGTAAACGAGTTTCTTGTAAACAGAGCCGTCCCAAACGTTGGGGTGGCTGTGTCTTTTTGATTTTAATTTCCCTAAGCTATAGGGCCATAAGTGGAAGTGCCCTAGGCTCTGTTGCTTTGTTTTTTAGATGTTTCAGGAAGCACCATACACTTCTCCTGAGTGGCTGTTGGCAATTTACATCCCGCCCATCAGCATAACAAGGCTCCCAGTTCTCCAAAGCCTGTCCTGCCTTTCTGGATTTTACACTTTTTTCAGATGGCCCTTTTGACCGCAGGGAAGTGAGACTTCATTTTAGTGCAGATTTCCTTTGCAAGCTTGCTTGGTTGACCAAAAAGGGCGTATGCGTTTTTTCCTGAATATATTCAGGAAAAAAAGCATACGCCCTTTTTGGCCAAGTGCATCATTGTGGACGTTCTGCCTCTTTTCCTATGCTTTAAATGCAATTCCAGTCTACCTCCTGAAATCGGTTTCTTGCAATCCTGCCCCGCTTTCAAGTCCTCTTGGCAGCCTTACTTCAGTATATTTTTGGACGATAGTTGTCATTTATAACTCTGCAGGTTTGTGAATTACACTGCCCCTGAGCTCCTTTCTTCAACTTGCTTTCTTGTGAGCTGGCCACAACACCGCAGGATTGCTTCAGGCCCTAATCTGGTTCCGGCACGGCATGCAGACCCTTTGGTTAATTCCTCTTCCTGGTGGCAAATGAGAGTTAAATTTTCCCGTCCAGACACCTCCAGCTAGTCTCTCATTGGTTCTCCCTATTCCTGTTCATCTTCCGCGGAATTTGCAAACTGGGCCAAACAGGAGGTTAAAGGCACTGACTCTCCAAGTCGGGAGAGTGTTAGTAAAGCATCTGGAATGTTGCACCCGAGTACCAGGGGACGAGGACGGAGACATATTTGAACACGTCTCCCGATCACACGGTTGATCATACTCTGGGTTCCACATGCATGATTTAGCTGAAGGAAGAATCCCTTAAACCTGGAGACTTGAGACCCGTGGAATGGGTACCATGCAATATGACTTCAAAGGGTCTTCATTTGCTCACCGAACCTCTCCAATCCTATCACTGCTGCGTTTATGCCCCTGTACACACGCTTGATTCTCTTTTGGAGACATAGCGATCCATAGGTTTTAAGATACTTACTAGTCAGGTACATTCTTAGGCGTTTAATATGGGGTGTTGAGTCCATTTCGTTGAGCAAGGAGTAGCTCTTGTCTATTACATATTTGGCTTAAGGAACTTTATCTGTGCTCATTTCAATCTCTGGTTTTATGCAGCACCCCAACTCACCTTTCCCCTTAAGCAAGCATAAGTTGGTTTTCTAAATTTGAGACCCTGTTGTCTTTTGTAATCCAGTTCCTGTGTAGCCAAGGTTACATTCCGTGTATTAGTGATATCTTATGATGTTTCTTTTTCTGTGTGACTTATTTCAGTTAGAATCATCATAACTGAATCCACTCATTATGCTGCTACGGGCCTGATGACATAGATTTCATTGCTGAGTGATATTTCATTGTACGTAAGTACCACAACTTCTTTATCCATTTTTCACTTTCTGTGATATTGAACTTGTCCCGTAAACGAGTTTCTTGTAAACAGAGCCGTCCCAAACGTTGGGGTGGCTGTGTCTTTTTGATTTTAATTTCCCTAAGCTATAAGGCCATAAGTGGAAGTGCCCTAGGCTCTGTTGCTTTGTTTTTTAGATGTTTCAGGAAACACCATACACTTCCCCTGAGTGGCTGTTGGCAATATACATCCCGCCCATCAGCATAACAAGGCTCCCAGTTCTCCATGGCCTGTCCTGCCTTTCTGGATTTTACACTTTTTTCAGTGGCCCTTTTGACCGGGGGGAAGTGAGACTTCATTGTAGTGCAGATTTCCTTTGCAAGCTTGCTTGGTTGGCCAAAAAGGGCGTATGCGTTTTTTCCTGAATATATTCAGGAAAAAACGCATACACCCTTTTTGGCCTAGTGCATCATTGTCGACGTTTTGCCTCTTTTCCTATGCTTTAAATGCAATTCCAGTGTACCTCCTGAAATCGGTTTCCTGCAATTCTGCCACGCTTTCACGTCCTCTTGGCAGCCTTACGTCAGTATATTTTTGGACGATAGCTGTCATTTATAACTCTGCAGGTTTGTGAATTACAGTGCCCCTGAACTCGTTTCTTCAAGTCGCTTTCTTGTGAGCTGGCAGCAACACCGCAGGATTGCTTCAGGCCCTAATCTGGTTGCGGCATGGCACGCTGAGCCTTTGGTTAATTCCACTTCGTGGTGGGAAATGAGAGTTAAATTTGCCCGTCCAGACACCTCCAGCTAGTCTCTCATTGGTTCTCCCTATTCCTGTTAATCTTCCGCGGAAATTGCAACCTGGGCCAAACAGGAGGTTAAAGGCACTGACTCTCCAAGTCGGGAGAGTGTTAGTAAAGCGTCTGGAATGTTGCACCCGAGTACCAGGGGATGAGTCCTGAGACATATTGGAACACATCTCCCGATCACACTGTTGATCATACTCTGGGTTCCACATGCATGATTTAGCTGAAGGAAGAATCCCTTAAACCTGGAGAGTTGAGACCCGTGGAATGGGTACCATGCAATATGATTTCAAAGCGTCTTCATTTGCTCACCGAACGTCTCCAATCCTATCATTGCTGCATTTATGCCCCTGTACACACGCTTGATTCTCTTTCAGAGACATAGCAATTCATAGGTTTTAAGATACTTACTAGTCAGGTACATTCTTAGGCGTTTAATATGGGGTGTTGAGTCCATTTCGTTGAGCAAGGAGTAGCTCTTTTCTATTCCATATTTGGCTTAAGGAACTTTATCTGTGCTCATTTCAATCTCTGCTTTTATGCAGCACCCCAACTCACCTTTCCCCTTAAGCAAGCATAAGTTGGTTTTCTAAATTTGAGACACTGTTCTGTTTTGTAATCCATTTCCTGTGTAGCCAAGTTTACATTCTGTGTATTAGTGATATCTTATGATGTTTCTTTTTCTGTGTGACTTATTTCAGTTAGAATCATCATACCTGAATCCACTCATTATGCTGCTACGTGCCTGATGACATAGATTTCATTGCTGAGTGTTATTGCATTGTATGTAAGTACCACAACATCTTTATCCATTTTTCACTTTCTGTGATATTGAACTTGTACCGTAAACGAGGTTCTTGTAATAAGAGCCGTACCAAATTTTGGGGTGGCTGTGTCTTTTTGATTTTAATTTCCCTAAGCTATAGGATCATAAGTGGAAGTGCCCTAGCCTCTGTTGGTTTGTTTTTTACATGTTTTAGGAAACACCATACACTTCTCCGGAGTGGCTGTTGGCAATTTACATCCCGCCCATCAGCATAACAAGGCTCCCAGTTCTCCAACGCCTGTAATGCCTTTCTGGATTTTACACTTTTTTCAGATGGCCCTTTTGACCCGGCGGAAGTGAGACTTCATTGTAGTGCAGATTTCCTTTGCAAGTTTGCTTGGTTGGCCAAAAAGTGCGTATGCTTTTTTTCCTGAATATATTCAGGAAAAAACGCATACGCCCTTTTTGGCCAAGTGCATCATTGTGGACGTTCTGCCTCATTTCCTATGCTTTAAATGCAATTCCTGTCTACCTCCTGAAATCGGTTTCCTGCAATTCTGCCGCGCTTTCAATCCTCTTGGCAGCCTTACTTCAGTATATTTTTGGACGATAGCTGTCATTTATAACTCTGCAGGTTTGTGAATTACAGTGCCCCAGAGCTGCTTTCTTAAACTCGCTTTCTTGTGAGCTGGCCGCAACACCGCAAGATTCCTTCAGGCCCTAATCTGGTTCCGGCACGGCACGCTGAGCCTTTGGTTAATTCCTCTTCCTGGTGGGAAATGGGAGTTAAATTTGCCCGTCCAGACACCTCCAGCTAGTCTCTCATTGGTTCTCCCTATTCCTGTTCATCTTCCGTGGAATTTGCAAACTGGGCCAAACAGGAGGTTAAAGGCACTGACTCTCCAAGTCGGGAGAGTGTTAGTAAAGCGTCTGGAATGTTGCACCCGAGTACCAGGGGACGAGAACTGAGACATATTTCAACACGTCTCCCGATCACACGGTTGATCATACTCTGGGTTCCACATGCATGTTTTAGCTGAAGGAAGAATCCCTTAAACCTGGAGAGTTGAGACCCGTGGAATGGGTACCATGCAATATGACTTCAAAGGGTCTTCATTTGCTCACCGAACCTCTCCAATCCTATCACTGCTGCGTTTATGCCCCTGTACTCACGCTTGATTCTCTTTCAGAGACATAGCAATCTTTAGGTTTTAAGATACTTACTAGTCAGGTACATTATAAGGTGTTTAACATGGGGTTTTGAGTCCATTTCGTTGAGCAAGGAGTACCTCTTGTCTATTTCATATTTGGCTTAAGGAACTTTATCTGTGCTCATTTCAATCTCTGGTTTTATGCAGCACCCCAACTCACCTTTCCCCTTAAGCAAGCATAAGTTGGTTTTCTAAATTTGAGACCCTGTTCTGTTTTGTAATCCAGTTCCTGTGTAGCCAAGTTTACATTCCGTGTATTAGTGATATCTTATGATGTTTCTTTTTCTGTGTGACTTATTTCAGTTAGAATCATCATACCTGAACCCACTCATTTTCTGCTACGTGCCTGATGACATAGATTTCATTGCTGAGTGATATTGCATTGTACGTAAGTACCACAACTTCTTTATCCATTTTTCACTTTCTGCAATATTGAACTTGTACCGTAAACGAGGTTCTTGTAAACAGAGCCATCCCAAACTTTGGGGTGGCTGTGTCTTTTTGATTTTAATTTCCCTAAGCTATAGGACCATAAGTGGAAGTGCCCTAGGCTCTGTTGATTTGTTTTTTAGATGTTTCAGGAAACACCATACACTTCTCCTGAGTGGCTGTTGGCAATTTACATCCCACCCATCAGCATAACAAGTTCTCCATGGCCTGTCCTGCCTTTCTGGAGTTTACACTTTTTTCAGATGGCCCTTTTGACCAGGCGGAAGTGAGACTTCATTGTAGTGCAGATTTCCTTTGCAAGCTTGCTTGGTTGGCCAAAAAGGGCGTATGCGTTTTTTCCTGAATATATTCAGGAAAAAACGCATACGCCCTTTTTGGCCAAGTGCATCATTGTCGACGTTCTGCCTCTTTTCCTATGCTTTAAATGCAATTCCAGTCTACCTCCTGAAATCGGTTTCCTGCAATTCTGCCACGCTTTCAAGTCCTCTTGGCAGCCTTACTTCAGTATATTTTTGGACGATAGCTGTCATTTATAACTCTGCAGGTTTGTGAATTACAGTGTCCCTGAGCTCTTTTCTTCAACTCGCTTTCTTGTGAGCTGGCTGCAACACCGCAGGATTGCTTCAGGCCCTAATCTGGTTCCGGCACGGCACGCTGAGCCTTTGGATAATTCCTCTTCCTGGTGGGAAATGAGAGTTAAATTTGCCCGTCCAGACACCTCCAGCTAGTCTCTCATTGGTTCTCCCTATTCCTGTTCATCTTCCGCAGAAATTGCAAACTGGGCCAAACAGGAGGTTAAAGGCACTGACTCTCCAAGTCGGGAGAGTGTTAGTAAAGCATCTGGAATGTTGCACCCGAGTACCAGGGGACGAGAACTGAGACATGTTGGAACACGTCTCCCGATCACATGGTTGATCATACTCTGGGTTCCACATGCATGATTTAGCTGAAGGAAGAATCCCTTAAACCTGGAGAGTTGAGACCCGTGGAATGGGTACTATGCAATATGACTTCAAAGGGTCTTCATTTGCTCACCGAACCTCTCCAATCCTATCACTGCTGCGTTTATGCCCCTGTACACACGCTTGATTCTCTTTCGGAGACATAGCGATCCATAGGTTTTAAGATACTTACTAGTCAGGTACATTCTTAGGCGTTTAATATGGGGTGTTGAGTCCATTTCGTTGAGCAAGGAGTAGCTCTTGTCTATTACATATTTGGCTTAAGGAACTTTATCTGTGCTCATTTCAATCTCTGGTTTTATGCAGCACCCCAACTCACCTTTCCCCTTAAGCAAGCATAAGTTGGTTTTCTAAATTTGAGACCCTGTTGTCTTTTGTAATCCAGTTCCTGTGTAGCCAAGGTTACATTCCGTGTATTAGTGATATCTTATGATGTTTCTTTTTCTGTGTGACTTATTTCAGTTAGAATCATCATAACTGAATCCACTCATTATGCTGCTATGGGCCTGATGACATAGATTTCATTGCTGAGTGATATTGCATTGTACGTAAGTACCACAACTTCTTTATCCATTTTTCACTTTCTGTGATATTGAACTTGTCCCGTAAACGAGTTTCTTGTAAACAGAGCCGTCCCAAACGTTGGGGTGGCTGTGTCTTTTTGATTTTAATTTCCCTAAGCTATAGGGCCATAAGTGGAAGTGCCCTAGGCTCTGTTGCTTTGTTTTTTAGATGTTTCAGGAAGCACCATACACTTCTCCTGAGTGGCTGTTGGCAATTTACATCCCGCCCATCAGCATAACAAGGCTCCCAGTTCTCCAAAGCCTGTCCTGCCTTTCTGGATTTTACACTTTTTTCAGATGGCCCTTTTGACCGCAGGGAAGTGAGACTTCATTTTAGTGCAGATTTCCTTTGCAAGCTTGCTTGGTTGACCAAAAAGGGCGTATGCGTTTTTTCCTGAATATATTCAGGAAAAAAAGCATACGCCCTTTTTGGCCAAGTGCATCATTGTGGACGTTCTGCCTCTTTTCCTATGCTTTAAATGCAATTCCAGTCTACCTCCTGAAATCGGTTTCTTGCAATTCTGCCCCGCTTTCAAGTCCTCTTGGCAGCCTTACTTCAGTATATTTTTGGACGATAGTTGTCATTTATAACTCTGCAGGTTTGTGAATTACACTGCCCCTGAGCTCCTTTCTTCAACTTGCTTTCTTGTGAGCTGGCCACAACACCGCAGGATTGCTTCAGGCCCTAATCTGGTTCCGGCACGGCACGCTGACCCTTTGGTTAATTCCTCTTCCTGGTGGCAAATGAGAGTTAAATTTTCCCGTCCAGACACCTCCAGCTAGTCTCTCATTGGTTCTCCCTATTCCTGTTCATCTTCCGCGGAATTTGCAAACTGGGCCAAACAGGAGGTTAAAGGCACTGACTCTCCAAGTCGGGAGAGTGTTAGTAAAGCATCTGGAATGTTGCACCCGAGTACCAGGGGACGAGGACGGAGACATATTTGAACACGTCTCCCGATCACACGGTTGATCATACTCTGGGTTCCACATGCATGATTTAGCTGAAGGAAGAATCCCTTAAAGCTGGAGAGTTGAGACCCGTGGAATGGGTACCATGCAATATGACTTCAAAGGGTCTTCATTTGCTCACCGAACCTCTCCAATCCTATCACTGCTGCGTTTATGCCCCTGTACACACGGTTGATTCTCTTTCAGAGACATAGCAATCCATAGGTTTTAAGATATTTACTAGACAGGTACATTCATTGGCGTTTAATATGGGGTGTTGAGTCCATTTCGTTGAGGAAGGAGTAGCTCTGGTCTATTACATATTTGGCTTAAGGAACTTTATCTGTGCTCATTTCAATCTCTGGTTTTATGCAGCACCCCAACTCACCTTTCCGCTTAAGCAAGCATAAGTTGGTTTTCTAAATTTGAGACCCTGTTCTGTTTTGTAATTCAGTGCCTGTGTAGCCAAGTTTACATTCCGTGTATTAGTGATATCTTATGACGTTTCTTTTTCTGTGTGACTTATTTCAGTTAGAATCATCATACCTGAATCCACTCATTATGCTGCTACGGGCATGATGACATAGATTTCATTGCTGAGTGATATTGCATTGTACGTAAGTACCACAACTTTTTTATCCATTTTTCGCTTTCTGCGATATTGAACTTGTACTGTAAATGAGGTTCTTGTAAACAGAGCTGTCCCAAACTTTGGGGTGGCTGTGTCTTTTTGATTTTAATTTCCCTAAGCTATAGGACCATAAGTGGAAGTGCCCTAGGCTCTGTTCCTCAGTTTTTTAGATGTTTCAGGAAACACCATACACTTCTCCTGAGTGGCTGTTGGCAATTTACATCCCGCCCATCAGCATAACAAGTCTCCCAGTTCTCCATGGCCTGTCCTGCCTTTCTGGATTTTACACTTTTTTCAGTGGCCCTTTTGACCGGGGGGAAGTGAGACTTCATTGTAGTGCAGATTTCCTTTGCAAGCTTGCTTGGTTGGCCAAAAAGGGCGTATGCGTTTTTTCCTGAATATATTCAGGAAAAAACGCATACACCCTTTTTGGCCAAGTGCATCATTGTCGACGTTTTGCCTCTTTTTCTATGCTTTAAATGCAATTCCAGTGTACCTCCTGAAATCGGTTTCCTGCAATTCTGCCACGCTTTCACGTCCTCTTGGCAGCCTTACTTCAGTATATTTTTGGACGATAGCTGTCATTTATAACTCTGCTGGTTTGTGAATTACAGTGCCCCTGAGCTCCTTTCTTCAACTCGCTTTCTTGTGAGCTGGCTGCAACACTGCAGGATTGCTTCAGGCCCTAATCTGGTTGCGGCACGGCACGCTGAGCCTTTGGTTAATTCGTCTTCCTGGTGGGAAATGAGAGTTAAATTTGCCCGTCCAGACACCTCCAGCTAGTCTCTCATTGGTTCTCCCTATTCCTGTTCATCTGCCGCCGAAATTGCAAACTGGGCCAAACAGGAGGTTAAAGGCACTGACTCTCCAAGTCGGGAGAGTGTTAGTAAAGCGTCTGGAATGTTGCACCCGAGTACCAGGGGACGAGTCCTGAGACATATTGGAACACATCTCCCGATCACACTGTTGATCATACTCTGGGTTTCACATGCATGATTTAGCTGAAGGAAGAATCCCTTAAACCTGGAGAGTTGAGACCCGTGGAATGGGTACCATGCAATATGATTTCAAAGGGTCTTCATTTGCTCACCGAATGTCTCCAATCCTATCATTGCTGCATTTATGCCCCTGTACACACGCTTGATTCTCTTTCGGAGACATAGCAATTCATAGGTTTTAAGATACTTACTAGTCAGGTACATTATTAGGCGTTTAATATGGGGTTTTGAGTCCATTTCGTTGAGCAAGGAGTAGCTCTTGTCTATTACATATTTGGCTTAAGGAACTTTATCTGTGCTCATTTCAATCTCTGGTTTTATGCAGCACCCCAACTCACCTTTCCCCTTAAGCAAGCATAAGTTGGTTTTCTAAATTTGGGACCCTGTTCTGTTTTGAAATTCAGTTCCTGTGTAGCCAAGTTTACATTCCGTGTATTAGTGATATCTTATGATGTTTCTTTTTCTGTGTGACTTATTTCAGTTAGAATCATCATACCTGAATCCACGCATTATGCTGCTATGGGCCTGATGACATAGATGTCATTGCTGAGTGATATTGCATTGTACGTAAGTACCACAACATCTTTATCCATTTTTCGTTTTATGCGATATTGAACTTGTACCGTAAACGAGTTTCTTGTAAACAGAGCCGTCCCAAACTTTGGGGTGGCTGTGTCTTTTTGATTTTAATTTCCCTAAGCTATAGGACCATAAGTGGAAGTGCCCTAGGCTCTGTTGCTTTGTTTTTCAGATGTTTCAGGAAACACCATACACTTCTCCCGAGTGGCTGTTGGCAATTTACATCCCGCCCATCAGCATAACAAGGCTCCCAGTTCTCCATGGCCTGTCCTGCCTTTCTGGATTTTACACTTTTTTCAGATGGCCCTTTTGACGGGGGGGAAGTGAGACTTCATTGTAGTGCAGATTTCCTTTGCAAGCTTGCTTGGTTGGCCAAAAAGGGCGTATGCGTTTTTTCCTGAATATATTCAGGAAAAAAAGCATACGCCCTTTTTGGCCAAGTGCATCGTTGTCGACCTTCTGCCTCTTTTCCTATGCTTTAAATGCAATTCCAGTCTACCTCCTGAAATCGGTTTCCTGCAATTCTGCCCGGCTTTCAAGTCCTCTTGGCAGCCTTACTTCAGTATATTTTTGGACGATAGCTGTCATTTATAACTCTGCAGGTTTGTGAATTACAGTGCCCCTGAGCTCCTTTCTTCAACTCGCTTTCTTGTGAGCTGGCCGCAACACCGCAGGATTGCTTCAGGCCCTAATCTGGTTGCGGCACGGCACGCTGAGCCTTTGGTTAATTCCTCTTCCTGGTGGGAAATGAGAGTTAAATTTTCCCGTCCAGACACCTCCAGCTAGTCTCTCATTGGTTCTCCCTATTCCTGTTCATCTTCCGCCGAATTTGCAAACTGGGCCAAACAGGAGGTTAAAGGCACTGACTCTCCAAGTCGGGAGAGTGTTAGTAAAGCGTCTGGAATGTTGCACCCGAGTACCAGGGGACGAGAACTGAGACATATTTCAACACGTCTCCCGATCACACGGTTGATCATACTCTGGGTTCCACATGCATGTTTTAGCTGAAGGAAGAATCCCTTAAACCTGGAGAGTTGAGACCCGTGGAATGGGTACCATGCAATATGACTTCAAACGGTCTTCATTTGCTCACCAAAACTCTCCAATCCTATCACTGCTGCGTTTTTGCCCCTGTACTCACGATTGATTCACTTTCAGAGACATAGCAATCCATAGGTTTTAAGATACTTACTAGTCAGGTACATTATTAGGCGTTTAATATGGGGTTTTGAGTCCATTTCGTTGAGCAAGGAGTAGCTCTTGTCTATTACATATTTGGCTTAAGGAACTTTATCTGTGCTCATTTCAATCTCTGGTTTTATGCAGCACCCCAACTCACCTTTCCCCTTAAGCAAGCATAAGTTGGTTTTCTAAATTTGGGACCATGTTCTGTTTTGAAATTCAGTTCCTGTGTAGCCAAGTTTACATTCCGTGTATTAGTGATATCTTATGATGTTTCTTTTTCTGTGTGACTTATTTCAGTTAGAATCATCATACCTGAATCCACTCATTATGCTGCTATGGGCCTGATGACATAGATGTCATTGCTGAGTGATATTGCATTGTACGTAAGTACCACAACTTCTTTATCCATTTTTCGCTTTATGCGATATTGAACTTGTACCGTAAACGAGTTTCTTGTAAACAGAGCCATCCCAAACTTTGGGGTGGCTGTGTCTTTTTGATTTTAATTTCCCTAAGCTATAGGACCATAAGTGGAAGTGCCCTAGGCTCTGTTGCTTTGTTTTTTAGATGCTTCAGGAAACACCATACACTTCTCCCGAGTGGCTGTTGGCAATGTACATCCCGCCCATCAGCATAACAAGGCTCCCAGTTCTCCATGGCCTGTCCTGCCTTTCTGGATTTTACACTTTTTTCAGATGGCCCTTTTGACGGGGGGGAAGTGAGACTTCATTGTAGTGCAGATTTCCTTTGCAAGCTTGCTTGGTTGGCCAAAAAGGGCGTATGCGTTTTTTCCTGAATATATTCAGGAAAAAACGCATACGCCCTTTTTGGCCAAGTGCATCATTGTCGACCTTCTGCCTCTTTTCCTATGCTTTAAATGCAATTCCAGTCTACCTCCTGAAATCGGTTTCCTGCAATTCTGCCCGGCTTTCAAGTCCTCTTGGCAGCCTTACTTCAGTATATTTTTGGATGATAGCTGTCATTTATAACTCTGCAGGTTTGTGAATTACAGTGCCCCTGAGCTCCTTTCTTCAACTCGCTTTCTTGTGAGCTGGCCGCAACACCGCAGGATTGCTTCAGGCCCTAATCTGGTTCCGGCATGGCACGCTGAGCCTTTGGTTAATTCCTCTTCCTGGTGGGAAATGAGAGTTAAATTTTCCCGTCCAGACACCTCCAGCTAGTCTCTCATTGGTTCTCCCTATTCCTGTTCATCTTCCGCGGAATTTGCAAACTGGGCCAAACAGGAGGTTAAAGGCACTGACTCTCCAAGTCGGGAGAGTGTTAGTAAAGCATCTGGAATGTTGCACCCGAGTACCAGGGGACGAGAACTGAGACATATTTCAACACGTCTCCCGATCACACGGTTGATCATACTCTGGGTTCCACATGCATGTTTTAGCTGAAGGAAGAATCCCTTAAACCTGGAGAGTTGAGACCCGTGGAATGGGTACCATGCAATATGACTTCAAAGGGTCTTCATTTGCTCACCAAAACTCTCCAATCCTATCACTGCTGCGTTTTTGCCCCTGTACTCACGATTGATTCACTTTCAGAGACATAGCAATCCATAGGTTTTAAGATACTTACTAGTCAGGTACATTATTAGGCGTTTAATATGGGGTTTTGAGTCCATTTCGTTGAGCAAGGAGTAGCTCTTGTCTATTACATATTTGGCTTAAGGAACTTTATCTGTGCTCATTTCAATCTCTGGTTTTATGCAGCACCCCAACTCACCTTTCCCCTTAAGCAAGCATAAGTTGATTTTCTAAATTTGGGACCATGTTCTGTTTTGAAATTCAGTTCCTGTGTAGCCAAGTTTACATTCCGTGTATTAGTGATATCTTATGATGTTTCTTTTTCTGTGTGACTTATTTCAGTTAGAATCATCATACCTGAATCCACTCATTATGCTGCTATGGGCCTGATGACATAGATGTCATTGCTGAGTGATATTGCATTGTACGTAAGTACCACAACTTCTTTATCCATTTTTCGCTTTATGCGATATTGAACTTGTACCGTAAACGAGTTTCTTGTAAACAGAGCCATCCCAAACTTTGGGGTGGCTGTGTCTTTTTGATTTTAATTTCCCTAAGCTATAGGACCATAAGTGGAAGTGCCCTAGGCTCTGTTGCTTTGTTTTTTAGATGCTTCAGGAAACACCATACACTTCTCCCGAGTGGCTGTTGGCAATGTACATCCCGCCCATCAGCATAACAAGGCTCCCAGTTCTCCATGGCCTGTCCTGCCTTTCTGGATTTTACACTTTTTTCAGATGGCCCTTTTGACGGGGGGGAAGTGAGACTTCATTGTAGTGCAGATTTCCTTTGCAAGCTTGCTTGGTTGGCCAAAAAGGGCGTATGCGTTTTTTCCTGAATATATTCAGGAAAAAACGCATACGCCCTTTTTGGCCAAGTGCATCATTGTCGACCTTCTGCCTCTTTTCCTATGCTTTAAATGCAATTCCAGTCTACCTCCTGAAATCGGTTTCCTGCAATTCTGCCCGGCTTTCAAGTCCTCTTGGCAGCCTTACTTCAGTATATTTTTGGATGATAGCTGTCATTTATAACTCTGCAGGTTTGTGAATTACAGTGCCCCTGAGCTCCTTTCTTCAACTCGCTTTCTTGTGAGCTGGCCGCAACACCGCAGGATTGCTTCAGGCCCTAATCTGGTTCCGGCATGGCACGCTGAGCCTTTGGTTAATTCCTCTTCCTGGTGGGAAATGAGAGTTAAAATTTCCCGTCCAGACACCTCCAGCTAGTCTCTCATTGGTTCTCCCTATTCCTGTTCATCTTCCGCGGAATTTGCAAACTGGGCCAAACAGGAGGTTAAAGGCACTGACTCTCCAAGTCGGGAGAGTGTTAGTAAAGCATCTGGAATGTTGCACCCGAGTACCAGGGGACGAGAACTGAGACATATTTCAACACGTCTCCCGATCACACGGTTGATCATACTCTGGGTTCCACATGCATGTTTTAGCTGAAGGAAGAATCCCTTAAACTTGGAGAGTTGAGACCCGTGGAATGGGTACCATGCAATATGACTTCAAAGGGTCTTCATTTGCTCACCAAAACTCTCCAATCCTATCACTGCTGCGTTTTTGCCCCTGTACTCACGATTGATTCACTTTCAGAGACATAGCAATCCATAGGTTTTAAGATACTTACTAGTCAGGTACATTATTAGGCGTTTAATATGGGGTTTTGAGTCCATTTCGTTGAGCAAGGAGTAGCTCTTGTCTATTACATATTTGGCTTAAGGAACTTTATCTGTGCTCATTTCAATCTCTGGTTTTATGCAGCACCCCAACTCACCTTTCCCCTTAAGCAAGCATAAGTTGATTTTCTAAATTTGGGACCATGTTCTGTTTTGAAATTCAGTTCCTGTGTAGCCAAGTTTACATTCCGTGTATTAGTGATATCTTATGATGTTTCTTTTTCTGTGTGACTTATTTCAGTTAGAATCATCATACCTGAATCCACTCATTATGCTGCTATGGGCCTGATGACATAGATGTCATTGCTGAGTGATATTGCATTGTACGTAAGTACCACAACTTCTTTATCCATTTTTTCGCTTTATGCGATATTGAACTTGTACCGTAAACGAGTTTCTTGTAAACAGAGCCATCCCAAACTTTGGGGTGGCTGTGTCTTTTTGATTTCAATTTCCCTAAACTATAGGACCATAAGTGGAAGTGCCCTAGGCTCTGTTGCTTTGTTTTTTAGATGTTTCAGGAAACACCATACACTTCTCCCGAGTGGCTGTTGGCAATTTACATCCCGCCCATCAGCATAACAAGGCTCCCAGTTCTCCATGGCCTGTCCTGCCTTTCTGGATTTTACACTTTTTTCAGATGGCCCTTTTGACGGGGGGGAAGTGAGACTTCATTGTAGTGCAGATTTCCTTTGCAAGCTTGCTTGGTTGGCCAAAAGGGCGTATGCGTTTTTTCCTGAATATATTCAGGAAAAAACGCATACGCCCTTTTTGGCCAAGTGCATCATTGTCGACCTTCTGCCTCTTTTCCTATGCTTTAAATGCAATTCCAGTCTACCTCCTGAAATCGGTTTCCTGCAATTCTGCCCGGCTTTCAAGTTCTCTTGGCAGCCTTACTTCAGTATATTTTTGGATGATAGCTGTCATTTATAACTCTGCAGGTTTGTGAATTACAGTGCCCCTGAGCTCCTTTCTTCAACTCGCTTTCTTGTGAGCTGGCCGCAACACCGCAGGATTGCTTCAGGCCCTAATCTGGTTCCGGCATGGCACGCTGAGCCTTTGGTTAATTCCTCTTCCTGGTGGGAAATGAGAGTTAAATTTTCCCGTCCAGACACCTCCAGCTAGTCTCTCATTGGTTCTCCCTATTCCTGTTCATCTTCCGCGGAATTTGCAAACTGGGCCAAACAGGAGGTTTAAAGGCACTGACTCTCCAAGTCGGGAGAGTGTTAGTAAAGCATCTGGAATGTTGCACCCGAGTACCAGGGGACGAGAACTGAGACATATTTCAACACGTCTCCCGATCACACGGTTGATCATACTCTGGGTTCCACATGCATGTTTTAGCTGAAGGAAGAATCCCTTAAACCTGGAGAGTTGAGACCCCGTGGAATGGGTACCATGCAATATGACTTCAAAGGGTCTTCATTTGCTCACCAAAACTCTCCAATCCTATCACTGCTGCGTTTTTGCCCCTGTACTCACGATTGATTCACTTTCAGAGACATAGCAATCCATAGGTTTTAAGATACTTACTAGTCAGGTACATTATTAGGCGTTTAATATGGGGTTTTGAGTCCATTTCGTTGAGCAAGGAGTAGCTCTTGTCTATTACATATTTGGCTTAAGGAACTTTATCTGTGCTCATTTCAATCTCTGGTTTTATGCAGCACCCCAACTCACCTTTCCCCTTAAGCAAGCATAAGTTGATTTTCTAAATTTGGGACCATGTT
Organism: Orcinus orca; assembly: GCF_937001465.1. Classification (NCBI taxonomy): domain Eukaryota; kingdom Metazoa; phylum Chordata; class Mammalia; order Artiodactyla; family Delphinidae; genus Orcinus; species Orcinus orca. The sequence goes on from NW_026044000.1 coordinate 197,139, forward strand.
CTGTTTTGAAATTCAGTTCCTGTGTAGCCAAGTTTACATTCCGTGTATTAGTGATATCTTATGATGTTTCTTTTTCTGTGTGACTTATTTCAGTTAGAATCATCATACCTGAATCCACTCATTATGCTGCTATGGGCCTGATGACATAGATGTCATTGCTGAGTGATATTGCATTGTACGTAAGTACCACAACTTCTTTATCCATTTTTCGCTTTATGCGATATTGAACTTGTACCGTAAACGAGTTTCTTGTAAACAGAGCCATCCCAAACATTGGGGTGGCTGTGTCTTTTTGATTTTAATTTCCCTAAGCTATAGGACCATAAGTGGAAGTGCCCTAGGCTCTGTTGCTTTGTTTTTTAGATGTTTCAGGAAACACCATACACTTCTCCCGAGTGGCTGTTGGCAATTTACATCCCGCCCATCAGCATAACAAGGCTCCCAGTTCTCCATGGCCTGTCCTGCCTTTCTGGATTTTACACTTTTTTCAGATGGCCCTTTTGACGGGGGGAAGTGAGACTTCATTGTAGTGCAGATTTCCTTTGCAAGCTTGCTTGGTTGGCCAAAAAGGGCGTATGCGTTTTTTCCTGAATATATTCAGGAAAAAACGCATACGCCCTTTTTGGCCAAGTGCATCATTGTCGACCTTCTGCCTCTTTTCCTATGCTTTAAATGCAATTCCAGTCTACCTCCTGAAATCGGTTTCCTGCAATTCTGCCCGGCTTTCAAGTCCTCTTGGCAGCCTTACTTCAGTATATTTTTGGATGATAGCTGTCATTTATAACTCTGCAGGTTTGTGAATTACAGTGCCCCCTGAGCTCCTTTCTTCAACTCGCTTTCTTGTGAGCTGGCCGCAACACCGCAGGATTGCTTCAGGCCCTAATCTGGTTCCGGCATGGCACGCTGAGCCTTTGGTTAATTCCTCTTCCTGGTGGGGAATGAGAGTTAAATTTTCCCGTCCAGACACCTCCAGCTAGTCTTTCATTGGTTCTCCCTATTCCTGTTCATCTTCCGCGGAATTTGCAAACTGGGCCAAACAGGAGGTTAAAGGCACTGACTCTCCAAGTCAGGAGAGTGTTAGTAAAGCATCTGGAATGTTGCACCCGAGTACCAGGGGACGAGAACTGAGACATATTTCAACACGTCTCCCGATCACATGGTTGATCATACTCTGGGTTCCACATGCATGTTTTAGCTGAAGGAAGAATCCCTTAAACCTGGAGAGTTGAGACCCGTGGAATGGGTACCATGCAATATGACTTCAAAGGGTCTTCATTTGCTCACCAAAACTCTCCAATCCTATCACTGCTGCGTTTTTGCCCCTGTACTCACGATTGATTCACTTTCAGAGACATAGCAATCCATAGGTTTTAAGATACTTACTAGTCAGGTACATTATTAGGCGTTTAATATGGGGTTTTGAGTCCATTTCGTTGAGCAAGGAGTAGCTCTTGTCTATTACATATTTGGCTTAAGGAACTTTATCTGTGCTCATTTCAATCTCTGGTTTTATGCAGCACCCCAACTCACCTTTCCCCTTAAGCAAGCATAAGTTGATTTTCTAAATTTGGGACCATGTTCTGTTTTGAAATTCAGTTCCTGTGTAGCCAAGTTTACATTCCGTGTATTAGTGATATCTTATGATGTTTCTTTTTCTGTGTGACTTATTTCAGTTAGAATCATCATACCTGAATCCACTCATTATGCTGCTATGGGCCTGATGACATAGATGTCATTGCTGAGTGATATTGCATTGTACGTAAGTACCACAACTTCTTTATCCATTTTTCGCTTTATGCGATATTGAACTTGTACCGTAAACGAGTTTCTTGTAAACAGAGCCATCCCAAACTTTGGGGTGGCTGTGTCTTTTTGATTTTAATTTCCCTAAGCTATAGGACCATAAGTGGAAGTGCCCTAGGCTCTGTTGCTTTGTTTTTTAGATGTTTCAGGAAACACCATACACTTCTCCCGAGTGGCTGTTGGCAATTTACATCCCGCCCATCAGCATAACAAGGCTCCCAGTTCTCCATGGCCTGTCCTGCCTTTCTGGATTTTACACTTTTTTCAGATGGCCCTTTTGACGGGGGGGAAGTGAGACTTCATTGTAGTGCAGATTTCCTTTGCAAGCTTGCTTGGTTGGCCAAAAAGGGCGTATGCGTTTTTTCCTGAATATATTCAGGAAAAAACGCATACGCCCTTTTTGGCCAAGTGCATCATTGTCGACCTTCTGCCTCTTTTCCTATGCTTTAAATGCAATTCCAGTCTACCTCCTGAAATCGGTTTCCTGCAATTCTGCCCGGCTTTCAAGTCCTCTTGGCAGCCTTACTTCAGTATATTTTTGGATGATAGCTGTCATTTATAACTCTGCAGGTTTGTGAATTACAGTGCCCCTGAGCTCCTTTCTTCAACTCGCTTTCTTGTGAGCTGGCCGCAACACCGCAGGATTGCTTCAGGCCCTAATCTGGTTCCGGCATGGCACGCTGAGCCTTTGGTTAATTCCTCTTCCTGGTGGGAAATGAGAGTTAAATTTTCCCGTCCAGACACCTCCAGCTAGTCTTTCATTGGTTCTCCCTATTCCTGTTCATCTTCCGCGGAATTTGCAAACTGGGCCAAACAGGAGGTTAAAGGCACTGACTCTCCAAGTCAGGAGAGTGTTAGTAAAGCATCTGGAATGTTGCACCCGAGTACCAGGGGACGAGAACTGAGACATATTTCAACACGTCTCCCGATCACACGGTTGATCATACTCTGGGTTCCACATGCATGTTTTAGCTGAAGGAAGAATCCCTTAAACCTGGAGAGTTGAGACCCGTGGAATGGGTACCATGCAATATGACTTCAAAGGGTCTTCATTTGCTCACCAAAACTCTCCAATCCTATCACTGCTGCGTTTTTGCCCCTGTACTCACGATTGATTCACTTTCAGAGACATAGCAATCCATAGGTTTTAAGATACTTACTAGTCAGGTACATTATTAGGCGTTTAATATGGGGGTTTTGAGTCCATTTCGTTGAGCAAGGAGTAGCTCTTGTCTATTACATATTTGGCTTAAGGAACTTTATCTGTGCTCATTTCAATCTCTGGTTTTATGCAGCACCCCCAACTCACCTTTCCCCTTAAGCAAGCATAAGTTGATTTTCTAAATTTGGGACCATGTTCTGTTTTGAAATTCAGTTCCTGTGTAGCCAAGTTTACATTCCGTGTATTAGTGATATCTTATGATGTTTCTTTTTCTGTGTGACTTATTTCAGTTAGAATCATCATACCTGAATCCACTCATTATGCTGCTATGGGCCTGATGACATAGATGTCATTGCTGAGTGATATTGCATTGTACGTAAGTACCACAACTTCTTTATCCATTTTTCGCTTTATGCGATATTGAACTTGTACCGTAAACGAGTTTCTTGTAAACAGAGCCATCCCAAACATTGGGGTGGCTGTGTCTTTTTGATTTTAATTTCCCTAAGCTATAGGACCATAAGTGGAAGTGCCCTAGGCTCTGTTGCTTTGTTTTTAGATGTTTCAGGAAACACCATACACTTCTCCCGAGTGGCTGTTGGCAATTTACATCCGCCCCATCAGCATAACAAGGCTCCCAGTTCTCCATGGCCTGTCCTGCCTTTCTGGATTTTACACTTTTTTCAGATGGCCCTTTTGACGGGGGGGAAGTGAGACTTCATTGTAGTGCAGATTTCCTTTGCAAGCTTGCTTGGTTGGCCAAAAAGGGCGTATGCGTTTTTTCCTGAATATATTCAGGAAAAAACGCATACGCCCTTTTTGGCCAAGTGCATCATTGTCGACCTTCTGCCTCTTTTCCTATGCTTTAAATGCAATTCCAGTCTACCTCCTGAAATCGGTTTCCTGCAATTCTGCCCGGCTTTCAAGTCCTCTTGGCAGCCTTACTTCAGTATATTTTTGGATGATAGCTGTCATTTATAACTCTGCAGGTTTGTGAATTACAGTGCCCCTGAGCTCCTTTCTTCAACTCGCTTTCTTGTGAGCTGGCCGCAACACCGCAGGATTGCTTCAGGCCCTAATCTGGTTCCGGCATGGCACGCTGAGCCTTTGGTTAATTCCTCTTCCTGGTGGGGAATGAGAGTTAAATTTTCCCGTCCAGACACCTCCAGCTAGTCTTTCATTGGTTCTCCCTATTCCTGTTCATCTTCCGCGGAATTTGCAAACTGGGCCAAACAGGAGGTTAAAGGCACTGACTCTCCAAGTCAGGAGAGTGTTAGTAAAGCATCTGGAATGTTGCACCCGAGTACCAGGGGACGAGAACTGAGACATATTTCAACACGTCTCCCGATCACATGGTTGATCATACTCTGGGTTCCACATGCATGTTTTAGCTGAAGGAAGAATCCCTTAAACCTGGAGAGTTGAGACCCGTGGAATGGGTACCATGCAATATGACTTCAAAGGGTCTTCATTTGCTCACCAAAACTCTCCAATCCTATCACTGCTGCGTTTTTGCCCCTTGTACTCACGATTGATTCACTTTCAGAGACATAGCAATCCATAGGTTTTAAGATACTTACTAGTCAGGTACATTATTAGGCGTTTAATATGGGGTTTTGAGTCCATTTCGTTGAGCAAGGAGTAGCTCTTGTCTATTACATATTTGGCTTAAGGAACTTTATCTGTGCTCATTTCAATCTCTGGTTTTATGCAGCACCCCAACTCACCTTTCCCCTTAAGCAAGCATAAGTTGATTTTCTAAATTTGGGACCATGTTCTGTTTTGAAATTCAGTTCCTGTGTAGCCAAGTTTACATTCCGTGTATTAGTGATATCTTATGATGTTTCTTTTTCTGTGTGACTTATTTCAGTTAGAATCATCATACCTGAATCCACTCATTATGCTGCTATGGGCCTGATGACATAGATGTCATTGCTGAGTGATATTGCATTGTACGTAAGTACCACAACTTCTTTATCCATTTTTCGCTTTATGCGATATTGAACTTGTACCGTAAACGAGTTTCTTGTAAACAGAGCCATCCCAAACTTTGGGGTGGCTGTGTCTTTTTGATTTTAATTTCCCTAAGCTATAGGACCATAAGTGGAAGTGCCCTAGGCTCTGTTGCTTTGTTTTTTAGATGTTTCAGGAAACACCATACACTTCTCCCGAGTGGCTGTTGGCAATTTACATCCCGCCCATCAGCATAACAAGGCTCCCAGTTCTCCATGGCCTGTCCTGCCTTTCTGGATTTTACACTTTTTTCAGATGGCCCTTTTGACGGGGGGGAAGTGAGACTTCATTGTAGTGCAGATTTCCTTTGCAAGCTTGCTTGGGTTGGCCAAAAAGGGCGTATGCGTTTTTTCCTGAATATATTCAGGAAAAAACGCATACGCCCTTTTTGGCCAAGTGCATCATTGTCGACCTTCTGCCTCTTTTCCTATGCTTTAAATGCAATTCCAGTCTACCTCCTGAAATCGGTTTCCTGCAATTCTGCCCGGCTTTCAAGTCCTCTTGGCAGCCTTACTTCAGTATATTTTTGGATGATAGCTGTCATTTATAACTCTGCAGGTTTGTGAATTACAGTGCCCCTGAGCTCCTTTCTTCAACTCGCTTTCTTGTGAGCTGGCCGCAACACCGCAGGATTGCTTCAGGCCCTAATCTGGTTCCGGCATGGCACGCTGAGCCTTTGGTTAATTCCTCTTCCTGGTGGGAAATGAGAGTTAAATTTTCCCGTCCAGACACCTCCAGCTAGTCTTTCATTGGTTCTCCCTATTCCTGTTCATCTTCCGCGGAATTTGCAAACTGGGCCAAACAGGAGGTTAAGAGCACTGACTCTCCAAGTCAGGAGAGTGTTAGTAAAGCATCTGGAATGTTGCACCCGAGTACCAGGGGACGAGAACTGAGACATATTTCAACACGTCTCCCGATCACATGGTTGATCATACTCTGGGTTCCACATGCATGTTTTAGCTGAAGGAAGAATCCCTTAAACCTGGAGAGTTGAGACCCGTGGAATGGGTACCATGCAATATGACTTCAAAGGGTCTTCATTTGCTCACCAAAACTCTCCAATCCTATCACTGCTGCGTTTTTGCCCCTGTACTCACGATTGATTCACTTTCAGAGACATAGCAATCCATAGGTTTTAAGATACTTACTAGTCAGGTACATTATTAGGCGTTTAATATGGGGTTTTGAGTCCATTTCGTTGAGCAAGGAGTAGCTCTTGTCTATTACATATTTGGCTTAAGGAACTTTATCTGTGCTCATTTCAATCTCTGGTTTTATGCAGCACCCCAACTCACCTTTCCCCTTAAGCAAGCATAAGTTGATTTTCTAAATTTGGGACCATGTTCTGTTTTGAAATTCAGTTCCTGTGTAGCCAAGTTTACATTCCGTGTATTAGTGATATCTTATGATGTTTCTTTTTCTGTGTGACTTATTTCAGTTAGAATCATCATACCTGAATCCACTCATTATGCTGCTATGGGCCTGATGACATAGATGTCATTGCTGAGTGATATTGCATTGTACGTAAGTACCACAACTTCTTTATCCATTTTTCGCTTTATGCGATATTGAACGTGTACCGTAAACGAGTTTCTTGTAAACAGAGCCATCCCAAACTTTGGGGTGGCTGTGTCTTTTTTGATTTTAATTTCCCTAAGCTATAGGGACCATAAGTGGAAGTGCCCTAGGCTCTGTTGCTTTGTTTTTTAGATGTTTCAGGAAACACCATACACTTCTCCCGAGTGGCTGTTGCCAATTTACATCCCGCCCATCAGCATAACAAGGCTCCCAGTTCTCCATGGCCTGTCCTGCCTTTCTGGATTTTACACTTTTTTCAGATGGCCCTTTTGACGGGGGGGAAGTGAGACTTCATTGTAGTGCAGATTTCCTTTGCAAGCTTGCTTGGTTGGCCAAAAAGGGCGTATGCGTTTTTTCCTGAATATATTCAGGAAAAAACGCATACGCCCTTTTTGGCCAAGTGCATCATTGTGGACCTTCTGCCTCTTTTCCTATGCTTTAAATGCAATTCCAGTCTACCTCCTGAAATCGGTTTCCTGCAATTCTGCCCGGCTTTCAAGTCCTCTTGGCAGCCTTACTTCAGTATATTTTTGGATGATAGCTGTCATTTATAACTCTGCAGGTTTGTGAATTACAGTGCCCCTGAGCTCCTTTCTTCAACTCGCTTTCTTGTGAGCTGGCCGCAACACCGCAGGATTGCTTCAGGCCCTAATCTGGTTCCGGCATGGCACGCTGAGCCTTTGGTTAATTCCTCTTCCTGTGTGGGAAATGAGAGTTAAATTTTCCCGTCCAGACACCTCCAGCTAGTCTCTCATTGGTTCTCCCTATTCCTGTTCATCTTCCGCGGAATTTGCAAACTGGGCCAAACAGGAGGTTAAAGGCACTGACTCTCCAAGTCGGGAGAGTGTTAGTAAAGCATCTGGAATGTTGCAACCCGAGTACCAGGGGACGAGAACTGAGACATATTTCAACACGTCTCCCGATCACACGGTTGATCATACTCTGGGTTCCACATGCATGTTTTAGCTGAAGGAAGAATCCCTTAAACCTGGAGAGTTGAGACCCGTGGAATGGGTACCATGCAATATGACTTCAAAGGGTCTTCATTTGCTCACCAAAACTCTCCAATCCTATCACTGCTGCGTTTTTGCCCCTGTACTCACGATTGATTCACTTTCAGAGACATAGCAATCCATAGGTTTTAAGATACTTACTAGTCAGGTACATTATTAGGCATTTAATATGGGTTTTGAGTCCATTTCGTTGAGCAAGGAGTAGCTCTTGTCTATTACATATTTGGCTTAAGGAACTTTATCTGTGCTCATTTCAATCTCTGGTTTTATGCAGCACCCCAACTCACCTTTCCCCTTAAGCAAGCATAAGTTGATTTTCTAAATTTGGGACCCATGTTCTGTTTTGAAATTCAGTTCCTGTGTAGCCAAGTTTAACATTCCGTGTATTAGTGATATCTTATGATGTTTCTTTTTCTGTGTGACTTATTTCAGTTAGAATCATCATACCTGAATCCACTCATTATGCTGCTATGGGCCTGATGACATAGATGTCATTGCTGAGTGATATTGCATTGTACGTAAGTACCACAACTTCTTTATCCCATTTTTCGCTTTATGCCATATTGAACTTGTACCGTAAACGAGTTTCTTGTAAACAGAGCCATCCCAAACTTTGGGGTGGCTGTGTCTTTTTGATTTTAATTTCCCTAAGCTATAGGACCATAAGTGGAAGTGCCCTAGGCTCTGTTGCTTTGTTTTTTAGATGCTTCAGGAAACACCATACACTTCTCCCGAGTGGCTGTTGGCAATGTACATCCCGCCCATCAGCATAACAAGGCTCCCAGTTCTCATGGCCTGTCCTGCCTTTCTGGATTTTACACTTTTTTCAGATGGCCCTTTTGACGGGGGGGAAGTGAGACTTCATTGTAGTGCAGATTTCCTTTGCAAGCTTGCTTGGTTGGCCAAAAAGGGCGTATGCGTTTTTTCCTGAATATATTCAGGAAAAAACGCATACGCCCTTTTTGGCCAAGTGCATCATTGTCGACCTTCTGCCTCTTTTCCTATGCCTTAAATGCAATTCCAGTCTACCTCCTGAAATCGGTTTCCTGCAATTCTGCCCGGCTTTCAAGTCCTCTTGGCAGCCTTACTTCAGTATATTTTTGGATGATAGCTGTCATTTATAACTCTGCAGGTTTGTGAATTACAGTGCCCCTGAGCTCCTTTCTTCAACTCGCTTTTCTTGTGAGCTGGCCGCAACACCGCAGGATTGCTTCAGGCCCTAATCTGGTTCCGGCATGGCACGCTGAGCCTTTGGTTAATTCCTCTTCCTGGTGGGAAATGAGAGTTAAATTTTCCCGTCCAGACACCTCCAGCTAGTCTCTCATTGGTTCTCCCTATTCCTGTTCATCTTCCGCGGATTTGCAAACTGGGCCAAACAGGAGGTTAAAGGCACTGACTCTCCAAGTCGGGAGAGTGTTAGTAAAGCATCTGGAAT